>NC_090734.1:68165314-68167814 GCF_036898095.1 Palaemon carinicauda
GCTAGAGAGTTATTGGATCCTTTGACTGGCCAGACAGTAATGCATTGGATCCATTTCTTTGGTTACGGCTTATTTTTTTTTGCCTACACATACACCGATTAGTCTGGCCTATTCTTTACAGATTATCGTCTTTCCTCTTCTAGGAAAAGGGCACTCCAAAATCAAACTATTGTTCTCTAGTTTTGGGTAGTGCCATAGCCTCTGTACCATGGTCTTCCACTGTCTTGGGTTAGAGTTCTCTTGCTTGAGGGTACACTTGGGCACACTATTCTATTTCATTTTCTTTCTCCTCCTCTGGTTTTTTTGAAGTGGTGGTTTATCAAGAGGTTGTCTTTTCCTTATATGATTCTTTTTCACCTCAAAACCATCCTTTCTGTCCTCTCTTTAGTTGAAATGGCTGTCCTGGAGGGTATTTGGCCTTGCATGGTGTATCGGCTCCTCCATGTTGCCCAGTTTTTCTGACTTTTTTCTATAATCTATGGGTTTGATCAATCACTTTATTTATGTTTCTGTACATATTGTTTTGTTATAATTCTTTTTAGTCTAGTTTTTAAGTATGATGTCTCTTTTTTAATACCATTAATTCTTATGCTGTCTGGAGACATTGAGTGAAATCCGGGACCAGTACGTCCTAGATTCCGTCAATATCGTCTACTGTATTGCAATATTCGTGGTCTTCATGCAAATATTCAAGACATTACAGTTGTATCCAGACAGTATGATATTCTTTTGTGCTCAGAAAATTTGGTTTCTAATATGAGTCACTCATCTGAGCTCCTTATAATTAGTTTTAAGAAGCCAATAATGTTGGAACGTCTGCTTCTCATATGTCCTGCTATGAATGTGGATGTAATGAGATTCAGGTAATAAAAGTTTGTGGTAGGCATAACAACTTTTTTTTGTGTTCAATCTACTGGAATCCAGACATGAATGTTACTATCTTCGCTTGTCTTCTTACCATTATGGCTATGATACAAGAAGGTGATAGAAAGCCTTCTTTTGCCTTTGTTGGTGATTTCAATGCTCACCACAGGGAGTGGTTAAATTCTATCTCTCCTACCGATTGCTATGGGTTAAGAGCTTTAGACTTTGCCTCTGAATCAGGCTGTGAGCAAATCATAAGTGAAGCTACTCACAGGTCTGGTAATTGCTTAGACCTCGTATACACTGACTCCCCTGGCTTTATAACAAGTAAGGTTGGTTCTCCAGTCAGGACATCTGATCATGCCTTGATTTCATTAGTAGTGAAGACCGAGCAGCCTGTCCCTGATGTATCCTACCCTTGTAAAATTTATAAGAAATCTCAAGCTGACTGAATGGGATGTGCTTGAATTGGTCACAGTTATATAGTAGTGTTGATCCTGTTGTTCCGTTGATTGCAAATCTAGTCAACATGATTGATAGGCGTATCCCTTCTCGTGTGCTAAGGTACCGAGTGAAGGACAAATCATGGTTCAATGATGATTGTAGATGTACTTATTTTGAGAAACTGGAGGCCTATCATCTTTGGAAGGGTAACAGATCAGATTTGACCTGGAATAACTATACTCAGCTTAGAGCTTTTGCTCAGAGAGTTTATGCTTCGACTGAAAAGGAAGACAATCTAACCATAAAAGAAACCCTTTCTGGTACAACTCAGGAACATAAATGGTGGTCTACCCTTAAATCTGCCCTCTGGTGTAGATGCAACAGTTCCTCCTTTACTTAAACCTGATGGCTCATTCATTCACTGTCCAAAGGAAAAGGCAACCCTTTTGGCTGATGTTTCTGACAGTAAACAGAATAATGAAAACCTTGAACTTCCTCATTCTTGTTTTCCTGAGGCTAAACTAAGTAGTTTAGCTTTTCGATCTCGTGAAATTAAAGCTCTGTTGATGGATCTTGATGCCTATGGAGGTGTAGACCCAAATGGTATTTTTCATTTGTTTTTTTATAAAGACTGCAGATTTCTTAGATCTAAAGTTATCTCTTATTTTGCACAGGTTTGCAAGAAGAGGAGGTTTTAGCACTTGTTGGAGAATTGGTAATGTTACTCTTCTATGTAAATGTGTTTGTGGTAGCTCAAGTCTAACTGATTACTGCCCAGTTTCCATAACTCCCATACCATCTAAAGTTTTTGAACGTCTTCTGGCAAAACGTCTTAATAATTTTGCTGAAACTAATCATCTAATCCCCAATTTGCTATTTGGTTTTCGTAAAGGACTTGGAGCATGTGGTGCCCTTCTTACAATCCAAACTGTACAGAAATCTCTTGATTGTGGTCTGGAAGTTTGTATGATTGGCCTTGATTTTAGAGCTGCCTTTGACTGTGTTAATCATGAGGCCCTTGTTTTCAAACTCAAACAGTTGGGAGTGGGTAGGTCGTTTCTTAGCAGTATTATTGATTTTTTTAACTAGTAGATCTCAAAGACTTGTTGTTGATGGGCACCATAGTGAGTATAGGAATGTGATATCCGGTGTTTCAGAGGGTAGTGTTCTTGGCCCATTATTTTTCATACTA
>NC_090734.1:68175314-68182814 GCF_036898095.1 Palaemon carinicauda
TACCATCATGGGATACCTCTTCTTCCGTAAATAAATCCTCCAAGTTCATAATTTCTTCAGTTTCTCTGTCTTCTTCTGCTGCCACTTTCTTCATCGTACTCCTAGTCGTCACAGAACTAGGAAACAGATACGAGTAGTTCTTTTCGAGTTCAGTCATAGGACTACAGTATACTTCAGTGGTTTCTTCGTTACAATGGGACAAGGAATAATCGGCGCTCCACCAACCTCATTTCCCAGTAGGATTTCTACTCCTTTGATAGCCAATGAATCCTCTCTGATACACTTGCAGCACGCTCCTCTTAACTTCTTGATACTCCTACCTCTGGTCCTGAGACAAGAAAAGATACGCACTGCATCCTTTTCAATAAGGACGCTCTGCAATAACACATACTATTCATCTTTTGGCCATTCCATCGTCAAGGCAACTGTTTCAAAATGATTGAAGAACTCGCCGGGATCTTCTTTTGTGAATTTCGGGACCAACCTCTGTGCCTTAGCCACATCAAACATGGGATCGTGCATAGCACGGGGCACACATATCTGAGTTGACGACAATCTAGCATGAGCATTCAACAGTCCCAATTCCCTTGCATGCCTTGCAACTTCCGTGCTTCTTCTCTCTTTTTCTTCCATTTCCCTCGCATGTCTTGCTTCTTCTCTCTCTTTCTACCATTTCCCTCACATGTCTTCCTTCTTCTCTCTCTCTTTCTTCCCTTCTTACAATTTTTCTTGCTTCTATTTCCCTTGTATGTCTTGCTTCTTCTCTCTCTCTTTCCTTCCTCCTTGTAATTTCTCTTGCTGCCATTTCTCTTGCATGTTTTGCAATTTCTCTCTCCTCTTCCCTCTCTTTTTCCTCCCGTTCTGCCATCATCTTCAACCTAATAAAATTCTCTTCTGCTGCAATTCGTTTAGTCTCAGCCTCTACATTTGTTTCTGCTTTCGTCCCTTCAGTTTGTGGGTCCTTTGGTCCTTGCTTCTCTACGAATTCAGCTTCAGCCTTCTCATAAAGGTTGCGAGCTGCTGCAATACCTTCTTCTGGCAACTTTCCTGAATTTATCAAAACTTCTAAGGCTAGACACTTGATTTGGGCTTTAATCATTCCACCAGTTGCATGGCCACCACATGATTTTAAAATAGCGAGCCACTGAGCTTTAGTTACATTAGCTTCAATTCCTAAACAATTGGGTTTTCCAGAAACTCCTGTACATTTAATTGAACCATCTTGTACTTTACAAAAAATATACCTCTTCAAAAAATATATCTAATCAATGCACAGAATCTTATTAACACTAAACTGGTCAAACCCTTAATCAAAAGATGACCCTGTTATCACCAATATTCAAAACAGACTAGCTCGATCCCAGGGTCTGCGCACCAAAAAATATACATTACAACTAGCGAATTACATATATTCCCGAGCTCCAAAACTCACCTGCTTTATATTACATAATTTGGTATACAATAGAAAACTTCTGAGCTCTGAGAATAATACGCAACTGAATATATAAAAGATCTCTTTACTTTACATTCAAAACAAAACTAGGTGATTACTTTACTTTTAACGGGAACTATTTTTAAATCGACCTCTTCCTTCGGTTTTTATTTAGGGGATATGAGCAAAGCACTGAAAAAAGTATTTGTCATCGAAATAACGCAGACTTTACAAAAAATAAATTTATTTTATAAAAAAATATTGAATAAAAAAACGTTAACACCCAAAATAAATCACTCAAAATATTAAATCTGAACTAGACCTTAGACTAAGACAAAAATGATACTTCGAAAAAATTATACAATTACTTGTTTCACTAGAAATCAATTTATGAAAAGATTAATTTTGACAATTAATGAAAAAAGTTGATACTTTAACACTATAGAAAATAAATTAGAATTACACTTACATATACTTAACTGAGACTCACATCCACTGGCTCACACAAGATTACCGAATAGTTACGCAAAATTAAATACACTTCACTTTTTAACCTAATCTTACAGGGCCAGTCACAAAGACCAATTAATTTTCATAGCATACCTGTACTCACATATATACTGTACTTCTTATATCTTAAACCACATAAATTCTAATGTTTGAACAAACACAATACACATTTGAGAGAAAATACTATGCACGTTGGAGGCTGGAAGAAGCACAAATTTTGAGGGGTGTCAGACAGAATCTTCCATTTAGGTTTTCTGAAACCGTTGGAGCATGGTCTAACGGTGTCAAGGCTGCCAACTTGGCATTTTAGGAATATGGATCTATTGTTGCTTACCATGGCAACTCTCTCAACTAGCTCAGCCCACCTACTTTCGTAACATTGAAAAAAAGAATAATTTTTAGTCCAGAACCTTCATGTAACTTCCAACCTAATGGAAACATGATGCAGTCCCTAGCATGTGTCATACAGCATACCTTTTAACAAGTTTACATAAATGAAAATTTAATTCTTTAAAATAACGTAAATTTACATATACAGTATGGAACTGAAGGAAAATACAACTACTATCTATTTCAGGCTTCTGATTAATGTGAAACCAAAACAACCAGAATTTGAGACCCCGACCTGATTGACAAAAATGGATTCAAGCATCTACTCTGCATTATTGTTTTACTTTACATCGAGAAAGGTCAACTCAATTCTGTGTGCATGGTGAGAACGGATATTTAGACTTGGCAACCAGGTGCAGAAGGACATGTGTCGACTATGACATAGGGCCCCGTGACGTTTACATCTGCCACGGCCCATTTTTGTTTGGTTATCAAATAGTATATAAGTTTTAGTGAATTACACTGCTTTTTGATGGAATCTAAAGATACTAAATAGTTATTATACTTGAATAAACACATTTTAGCCTCACTTGTGTTTACTATTCAATTATTAGGTAGTTTTTATGAAAATAAAGATAAAAAATTTAAATCTCATTTGGCAGTCAAAGAGGTGATCGTGCTAGGGAAGGTATATGTCTGTTAGACACAAGCATTCACAAGGACTCCTGCTGACACCTTGTTTACTGCCTACTATTGACACTTTATATCAAGTCTAGAATGCTTCACTATTGTTCACAAGGTTGTCGTAATGCTTTCGTGTTGCGACTCTTAACATAGTAAAAAAGGGAATAAGACAACACTAAACCGATGATTGGATTAAACAGGTTGGTATCATGTTGTCATGTTTAATAGCGTATCATCACGGACATGTGCAGTTGAATATTATGCATTATCAGATTCTCTCTCTCTCTCCCTCTCTCTCTCTCTCTCTCTCTCTCTCTCTCTCTCTGTATACGTATAAATATATATATATATATATATATATATATATATATATATATATATATGTATATATATATGTATATATATATATATATATATATATATATATATATATATATATATATATATATATACATATACTGTATATATATATATATATATATATATATATATATATATATATATATATATATATATATATATATATATATACATATATATATGTGTATATATATATATATATATATATATATATATATATATATATATATATATATATATACGAACACAGACACACACATATATGTATATATATATACAGTATATATATATATATATATATATATATATATATATATATATATATATATATATATTATATATATATATATATATATATATATATATATATATATATATATATATATATATATATACATATATGTGTGTATCTGTGTACGTATATATATATATATATATATATATATATATATATATATATATATATATATATATATATATATATATATATATATATATGTATATATATGCTACTCAAGTCTTGTATTTTTATTCATTAAGATAATAGTTGCTATACTACTATCTATGTACAATATACTATCCTTTCACCTCCAATTATTTCCCATATTATATATCTATAATGATCATAATATATGCGCACCCTCAACAATCATTCCATAACTCCAACCCCCTAATATTATTATTACTGGCTAAGCTACAACCCTTGTTGGAAAAGCAGGATGCTATAAGCCCAGAGGCTCCAACAGGGAAAATAGCCCAGTGAGGAAAGGAAAATAGAATATTTTAAGAAGAGTAACAACATTAAAATAAATATCTCCTATATAAACTATAAAAACTTTAACAAAACAAGAGGAAGAAAATTAAGATAGAATAGTGTGCTCGAGTGTACCCTCAAGCAAGAGAACTCTAACCCAAGACAGTGGAAGACCATGGTACAGAGGCTATGGCACTACACAAGACTAGAAAACAATGGTTTGATTTTGGAAAATAAAAACACCTCATCTCTATCAAAGGTAAATATATATATATATATATATATATATATATATATATATATATATATATATATATATATATATATATATAATTTCTTGTACTGAAATAATGAAATAATGATAACCGTACAGAAAATGGATAATGGCAGATGTAAACGTCACAGGGCTCTACGTCATGGTCGACGTACGCCATTCTGCTAGTTGCCAGGTCTTAATATCTGCTCTCAACATGCTCATAAAATTTAGATGACATTTCTCCATATAAAGCAAGACAGTAATGCGTATTAAATGCTTGAATCCATTTTTCTTAATAAAGTTGGTGTCTCAAACTCTGGTGGTTTCGGTTTTACATTAAACAAAACCCTAGTTCATTAGTTATGTAAGAAAAGTAAGGGATTTTGGGCCTTGATATGGATAGTAAATGAATGACGAATGTTCTGTGTTATCTACATACATTACTTAATCCTACATGAGTGGAATTCACCTTACGAGCTGGCTATATATCTCTTAAATACACAAATGAGATACGTGAATAAAATAATCTACTCTCATGTTAGATCAAGCTCCATAATAGTATATATATATATATATATATATATATATATATATATATATATATATATATATATATATATATATATATATAGGTATATATATATATGCATATATATGTGTACATATACAGTATATGTATGAAAATGTATATATGTATATATATATATATATATATATATATATATATATATATATATATATATATATATATATATGTGTGTGTGTGTGTGTGTGTGTATGTTTGTGTATATATATATATATATATAAATATATATATATATATATATATATATATATATATATATATATATATATATATATATATATATATATATATATATATATATGTATATACCGTGTATGTATACATATATATATAAGTATATATATACGTATATATATGTGTATATATATATATATATATATATATATATATATATATATATATATATATATATATATATATATATATATATATCTGTATGTATAAATATGAATGTATATATATTTATATATAGGTATGAAAGCAAACCAGACGATGGCTAGGTTAAGTAAAATTTGGAAATCAAATCGCCTGAAATTACTTATAAAAACAGACTATATATTAGTTTAGTGAGATTGGTGTTACTCTATGGATATGAGTCATGGCATCATAGTGAAAAGCACTCCAATAGATTTATTAGAGTTGAGAACAAAGCGCTCATATGGACATTGGGAGTTAAATGGCAGAACAGGATTAGAAATGAAACATTAAGAAAGATTACTTGAGTGCCATATGTGGATGGGATCATGATGAGGAATAGATGGATATGGTTTGGGCATGCTCTTCGCACTCCCCAAGAGAGATTAGCTCACCAAACATTCAGCTTGGTTCCACAAGGTACTAGAAGAGTTGGAAGACCCAGACCTACATAGCTGAGGACTATGAAACGTGAAGTAGGAGGCGATGAATGGAGAAGTATTGAATTAAAACCTGGAGATAGAGACGACTGGAAAATCTAACCAAGGACCTTTACGTCAATAGGCGTATGAGGAGATGATGATGATATATGTACAGTGGAACCTCTACATCCGAACGTATCTACATCCGAATTTTCCAACATCCGAAGTAAACTTCAAGCAAATTTTTGACTCTACACCCGAATTTTATTTCGACACACAAAGTAAGCAATTTTTGTCGTACCGGTTGTATCCGAATTTTTCGACACACGAAGTACAATTCAAACACGTTCCTACTCTACACCCGAATTTTTTTTTTCGACACCCGAAGTAAACAATACTCGTACGCGTAGTCGGTGCTCATAGCGCCTGATGTGTTTTTTATTTCCGCTGATAGAAGGCAGCACTTCGACCTCGGAGGGACCTTCAATTAGCGCGGCTTGGGTCAGTCCTCTGTTCTCGTCGCCTTCTTGCGGTTGTGTCTTGTGCGTTCTGCTATTATTGTACTGTTTTAATCGTGATTTTTTACGTGCATCTTTTTACGGTAATTTACGTAAAGTATGGGTTCTAGAAGGCTTAGTTTTGCAAGTGGTAGTGGTAGTGGTGAGAAAAGGAAGAAGGAAATGCTTTCTTTAGACGTATAGCAGGAAATTATTGAAAAACTTGATCTCGACAATCCTTAAACAGAAGGAAGCTATTAAAGCAGTGAAACCTTCTAAGGGGATCACCATTATTTCAAAACGCCGTAGCCCTATCATAGAAAAGATGGAACGACTTCTGCTAATCTGGATCAAGGAGAGAGAGATTGTTGGCGACACCATCACCAAAACCGTCATCTGCAAGAAGGCGCACACCATCTTTACGGACTTGAAGGAGGAGAGCTCTTGGGGTGATGCTGGGGAGAGTTCAACCAAACCTTCCTCAGACGATTTCAATGCATCTCGTGGCTGGTTTGAGAAATTTAAGAAACGGTCCGGGATTCATTCAGTTGTTCGCCACGGAGAGGCTGCTAGTGCGGACACAAAGGCTGCAGCTGACTTTGTCAAGAACTTTGAAAGGATCGTGCTGGAAGAAGGCTATGTAGAGCAGCAAGTGTTTAATTGTGATGAAACCGGGCTGTTTTGGAAGAAGATGCCCAGTTGAACCTACATCACCGCCGAAGAGAAGAAATTGCCTGGGCATAAGCCAATGAAGGATCGGTTGACTCTTGCCCTATGTGCCAATGCTAGCGGGGACTTTAAAGTCAAGCCCTTACTTGTTTACCATTCCGAGAACCCTAGGGCCTTTAAGGCACACAACGTCGATAAGGACTAGCTTCATGTTTTCTGGCGATCCAACTCGAAGGCCTGGGTCACTAGGCAGTTCTTTGTACAATGGGTTAACCAAGTTTTCGGCCCTTCTGTGAAGAAGTATCTTCATGAACAGAAATTGCCTTTAAAGGGCCTGCTATGCCTTAACAATGCTTCCGCTCACCCCCCCCCACTTGAAGATGATATCTTCGATGAATTTAAGTTCATAAAGGTGCTGTATCTTCCACCGAATACCACCTCTATCCTCTAGCCCATGGACCAGCAAGTCATCTCTAATTTTAAGAAGCTGTACACCAAGCACTTATTTAAGCAGTGCTTTAATGTCACGCAAAGCACCAACTTAACTTTGCGTGAATTTTGGAGGACTCACTTCAACATCGTGCAC
>NC_090734.1:68187814-68220314 GCF_036898095.1 Palaemon carinicauda
CGCCACATAGCTATCTGCACCCTTAACACTTCGATATGGAAAGGTGGAGAATAACTGGGGAGCCGTTCCACAGTTACACTCATCCGTGGCTGCTTTTGGTACTCGAGAAGTAAACAAACGGGTGCCATTGCTAAATGACGTCACGTCCTTCCTCATCCTGAGCCCAGCTTCTTGCTAATCTCCATGATACAGCAGGACAGGGCGGGGCCTGAAAGGCTGGACTAGAATAGACGGGAGGGTCCATCAGGACGTCATGGCTATCTCACCCAAAAATAGATTTTTCGCTTCGCGCAAAATCGTTTTTTGGGCTCAAGCCATGACGTCCTGATGGAAGTGTACCAGAGAATTAATGTATCGTGGAAATTTTCCCCCTTTTTATGCAAGTGCCAAGGGCTTCGAATAGAGGTATGTAACATGTCCTTACTAGAGATTCCGTGAAGAACTAGCTTCCTGCCCCCCTGGCAGAGAAGTCCTGGTGGACCATACTAATATCTCGAAGCGATCATTGAAGAGCTACTCACCCTGCGGAGAGTTCGTGCAGGACTCGGAGATAAGACATAAGGTTAATATTCGGGTAGGAATATTATCAAGCATAGGTAAGTGATTAACATTCACTACACTCCCTGGAGGAGAGATCAATCTGGTCTCGGAGGCAGCACAAAGGTTAATATTCATGTAAGAATATTATCAAAGCATGAGTGAGTATATAATACAATTTTATATATTATTCTTCTCCTTTAGAAAGAAAGGGGTAAATGAAACTATAACAATCGTATATTTCTTAATAAAGAATAGGAGCGGAGAGAGACGCACATGTAATAAAATAGACATTTTATTTCAAAGATTGCAGATTATTGTGATAACAATTACAATAATAAATGTAAAGTTTATTTACAATAATAAAGAATAATGTACATAGAAAATAAAGACTTCAATCTTGAATCTGAAAAGAAATTTTACTATTAGAAACACAAGTTCCAGAGGAACGTCAGTCTTTTTCAAAGAAAACACATTATGCCCTAGAGCATGTGGCCCTCATGTAAAGTCTATGACATTTCACCTTGGTAAGAACAGTCTATTAGAAACACTAAGTGTCCATGAAATCACTATGTATCACCACAGGGTCAACACAGGTACCCGGAGAGTTACAGTCCCAAGTAACTCGCTGTTCTATGCAGAGTTAAAAAGCAGGTTTCATAACACTACCTGCGGCAACCACGAAATGTTTAACTTCGTGCACTTGCTTTGCGTAGTGCTTGAAGAAAACGCGCGATGATTTCCATCCTGTGAAGCTCTTGAGGCTTTCGAAATCCATACTCTGGAAGAAGTTCAGAGAAGAAGCGACTTTTCTAGGATCATGACCTGCGGGTGTACTGTCAGGATCTGCTCTGCGAATGAAGTAGGTGATTTTCGCTCTTAGTTATTTCAGTGACAAGTCGCTACCCGATGTTTCTCCTTTGAAGAGTTGTCCTCCACCGAAGTCTGAAGTTCTTCGAAGATAGACCTTAAGACTCTCCACTGGGCATAGAGAGACATCTTCCTTCAGGGGGCAGATTCTCCAAGGGCCCCATCTCTTGGTGGGTAGTTCATTCTTAGCGAGAAACGTCGGATCAGGGAAGAGGGTAAGTTCTCCTGTATCTGCGAATAGGATATGACCCTCTTCTCTTGATAATGCCACTATTTCACTGACTCGGGCTCCCGAGGCGAGAGCAAAAAGGAAGATAACTTTTTGAGTCAAGTCTTTTAAAGGGCACGAATCGTTGTCCAGGTTAGAGGCAAAATGGAGCACCTTGTCCAGGGACCAGGAGATAGGTTTTGGTGGAGGTGCTGGGCGTAGTCTAGCACATGCCTTTGGTAATTTATTGAAGATATCACTGGACAGATCAATCTGGAAGGCGTACAGGAGTGGTCTAGTCAAAGCTGATTTGCAGGTGGAAATCGTGTTGGTTGCTAACCCTTGTCCATGAAGGTGAATGAAGAAGGACATACAAAAATCAATGGTGATTTCCGTAGGATTTTTTGCCTTGACGAAAGAGACCCACTTTCTCCAGGAAGATTCGTATTGCCGTCTTGTAGATTCAGTCTTGTATTCCTCGAGGAAGTCTAAACTTTTCTTCGAGATTCCAAACCTTTTCTTTGCGGCTAAGGAGAGAAAATCATGAGATGAAAGTCCCTGACTTTCAGTGATGAAGCAAAGACAGTCGACTTCTGTACTTGTTGAGAGAGAACTGGGCCCGGTAGGGGGATCAGCGTGGGCTGCAGCTCCAGGACCAGAGGGTACCAATTGCTCCGGGGCCACTTGGGAGCCACTAGGGCCGCTGTCCCTTTGAAGGTTCTCAGTTTGGAGAGGACTTTCAGCAGAAGGTTGGGGGGAGGGAACAGGTATATCCTGGACTATCTGTTCCAATCCAGTGACATGGCATCCACTTCTTCTGCCTTGGGGTCCTCGTACGGGGCCACATATCGAGGAAGTTGATTGTTGTTGCTCGTCGCGAAGAGATCGATCTGAAGTTCCGGGACTTGGTGAGAGATGAAGGAGAATGACCTTGCGTCTAGAGACCATTCCGACTCTATTGGGCTTGTCCTTGATAGAGCCTCCGCCGTCACGTTGCGGAATCCTTGTAGGTGAACTGCAGACAGGTGCCATTTCTTCTTTTCTGCCAAACGAAAGATCGGAAGAAGTACCTGATTTATCTGGGGCGATCTCGAGCCCTGACGATTGAGACATCTGTCTACCACCGAGTTATCGAGAGTCAGACGAATGTGGATCGAGGGAGGCGGGGAGAGTTTCTTCAGGGTGAGAAGAACCGCCATGGCCTCCAAGATGTTGATGTGAAACGTCTTGAATAGGGGAGACCATGTTCCTTGAAGACTGTCGTTGGTGGGAGTGACTTCCCCAACCTTCCAGCGAAGCGTCCGTGTGGATGTTGATCGATGGAGGCGGGTGTTGAAGAGGAATGGACCTTTTCAGGGCCTTTGCTTCCGACCACGGCTTTAAAAGTGAGCGAAGTCTGTTTGGAAGCCGTCTCTTGAGGTCTCTTCGAGCGATGGATGCGAAACATCTCCAGCACCCCGCGGCATCCTTTAGCTGTGCGCGAAGCACTGGGTTTGTCACAGAGGCGAACTGTAGGGAGCCGAGAACTTGTTTCTGCTGTTGTCTTGAGATCCGTTTGGATTTTAGAAGTCTTCTGACAGACCCTGCTATTTCCTTCCTTTTCTTCTGTGGGATGGAAAGGCGGTGTGATTGAAGATCCCAATGGATTCCCATCCATTGGAACTTTTGAGCTGGAGGGAGGCGAGATTTCTCGGCGTTTATCTTGAATCCCAGATGCTCTAGGAACTGGGTGACTTTGTTGCAGGCTCTTACACAATCTTCGGGCGATGTCGCCCAGACTAACCAGTCGGCTAGGTAGGCCATCACTTGGACGCCCTGAAGACAGAGCTGTTGGACGATGGCGTCTGCCAGCTTGGTGAAGATCCGTGGAGCCACGTTGAGCCCGAAGGGCATGGCCCTGAAGGCGTAACTTTTCCTTTGGAGTCGAAATCCTAGGTAGGAGGAAGCGTAATGATTCATTGGAATGTGCCAGTAGGCATCCGCCAGGTCTATGGAGACCGTGTAGGCCCTTTGAGGCAGAAGGGTCCTTATTTGTTGCAGAGTCAGCATCTTGAATTTGTTGTTCGCAATGAACTTGTTGAGAGGGGATAAGTCTAGAATGACTCTGAGTTTGTCGGAGTCTTTCTTGGGAATGCAAAATAGTCTCCCTTGGAACCTGGTTGACTTTACCCTCCTGATCACTTTCTTGTTCAAGAGTTCTAGGACATATTCTTCCAGGAGGGGGGTTGACTGTTGGAAGAATTGTGGAAGGCTGGGGGTGGTTGAGTCCAGCTCCAGGCTAGTCCCTTATTGACGATGCTGTGTGCCCAGGGATTGAAGGTCCAACGATCCTGGAATTGGCGGAGTCTTCCTCCCACCGTAAGTACTTCATTGCTTCTGGTGTCCCGAGGGTTTGCCACCTCAGCCGCTAGCTCCCCTTCCTCCTCTGCCTCTGGAGGGACGGTGAGAAGAATCTCTGCCGGAGCCTCTGCTTGAGCCCCTACCTCTGGGACGAAAGGTAGTAGAGTGTTGCTCATACGCAAGGGTGAAGACCGGTGACTGCGACACCACCGGTTGGGAGACCAACTGAAAGGTCTGTTGTGGCTGTGTGGCCACTTAGGGAGTAGCGGTACCCGGAAACTGTCGTCTCTGTTGACGTTGCTGGGGTTTCGGCTTCTGAGTTTTCCTCTTAGGCTGAGGGCCATCATCCTGAGAGGATTTCCTCTTTCTTGACATGCCCCACTTGTGGAGAAGGTTCCTATTCTCCGTGGCGGCTTTGTCTACAATCTCTTTCACTAGAGAAGATGGGAAGATATACTTACCCCAGATATTGGAGGAAATCAGCCTCCGGGGTTCGTGTTTCACCGTCGCGTTGGCGAACATGAATTCACGACAGGCTCTGCGAGCCCTAGTGAAGCTATATAGGTCCTTTGTCACTGTTGCCAAGTGCGATTTGGCTAGGACCATATAAAAGTCCGGGACTCTAGTATCCCCGGCCATAAGTTCCAGCTGTACCTGGTGGGACAGCGACGTGGTAAGCCTCTCCTTCGTATCCTGTTTCCTACGAAGGAGGTGATCATTTAGCTACGTCAGGCTCTAGTTTCCCTACCGTGAAGGTTGACTGGATGTCTTTCCAGTGCCTATCATCGGGAGGAACAGTAATGGAGAAGGGTCTGCACTCCTCCAGTGCAGGGCAAGGTTTCCCTTCCTCCACTGCCTTGAAGACCGCTGTGAAGGCCTTTTCGATGAAGGGGAAGGTCGCAGCATTTGGTGCAACGAAGGTTGGATGCTTCTTGCTAAGCGCCGGCATCTTGGAGTTGGTGAAACCCCTACTCTTCACCGCCTGGGCTAACATAGCTTAGGCCTTCGCGAGATCGAACACGATAACCTCCTTTGGTTCGGTCTCTTCCTTTGAGGCTGGTTCGGACCTGAGCCGGACGTAACAGTCCGGATAAGCCTCGAAATTCGGGAAGAATTCCACTTCTTCCAGCAAGATAGAGCCAACCCTTTCACTGATGTAGATTTTGCCAGTTGTAGTTGGCATATGCTCGGCATATCTCCATGGGTTAGCTTCCGAGCAAGTGGGGAGGTCCTTAACCGAAATCCTTTTCGGTTGTTTAAGACTAACGAGAGTCGTCCGGAATTGCTCCTGGGTTTCTCGCAACTTTCTTTCCATGAGGGCTTCAAGCATCTTGAAGACCTCCTGAGTGGCCGATGGAAGAGGGTCCGGGGTGGCAGAAGGCGAAGGAACAGGTTCCTCGGACGGTGCAGGAGTTGCTGCGGGATTAGGAGCAGGAGCGACCTCGGTCTCCGAATCAGGGTATTCCACCTGATCTTCCTCGTAGTCGAGTTCCTCGCCCATGAGGTTTTTCTCCGTTTCTTCCGACACTTCTGACATATGTTCCACGCTATCGGAATCTAGATGGCACTCATGCATGGACTGGGCCATGACAACATCAGGTTCCACCATGATCTGGACGGTGGGGATCTGATCAAGGGGGACCACAGAGTCTTTGGATGCCTTTGGGAAAAGCAAGGCCCTCAAGTCTTCGTTGGGAAGATACGGTCCGGTGGCGTTCTTCTGGAAGCCACGCACCCATTTGCGTAGCTTCTCTCTAGCGTTGTCCCTTGCCTCCGCAGACGGAGGATCGTCGAACGCCTCGACCAAACGACTCTTGCAGACTGTGCAGTTCTGCGGGTCCCAATACTTCAGGTCGCCTTTCTTGGTGGCACAGGGGGCGTGGGTCCGTGAGCTTTGGATCAATTCATAAGATAGATATGTATATGGTTGTATACCTAGACCTTGTGCTCGTAGAAGTCCTGGCGCTTCACCCCGCAGAAGTTGCTCTCACACTTCATATACTCCTCCTGTAAAAGAAAGAGATCATGAGTACATGGAAGGCATAAGAATGACTTACATTACTCTAAAATTAAGATATTCTAATCTAAATTTTTTAACATTAAATTAATTACAAGGCATTTTAATGCTTGAGAATAATGAGCGGGAAAGGAAGTAGATAGACACATACTTGTGAATCCCGCCCAGTCGGTTACCATAACCTTATCTGTAGGCAATTTCTTTTGGGGCCGAAGGTCACAATGAGGGAATCCATATGGATAAGCCGAGCTAAGCTTCTAACAGAAATTGCCCGCAGAGTATAGCAGGGTCTGAGACCACTCAGATCCCTGGAGGAGAAGGGGTATAGGAGAAACCCCTTATTAAATGTAGGTTCCGGCAATCGACTGCACTAAGATACACAGAGTATGCTGGAATATTGTAATGTGCAATCAAATAGCATAGCCACAATCTTGGATGGTAAGACAATACCTATATAGAAGTGGCCAAGCCATCTGGCTGCAGTATTTTGACTGTCGGCATGTTGCCGGCAGGCATGGAAGGGGTGCATGTCCCTTAACGTCTCAGGAGGGTCCGGCAGACCGACGGCACGCCGGAGCCCGGTCCTACAGGGTGGAAGGCATCAAGACAGACATACTGAGTATCTAAAGTATAATACCATCGTGGCGACCGCCAGCACAGCGGCGGCTCCGGCAGCCGAAGGCTGACGGCATGGTGAGCTTTGAATCAATTCATAAGATAGATATGTATATGGTTGTATACCTAGACCGCCGGCAATCAATGCCGCCATGCCGGTGGCCGACTCCGAAAGTCGGGCGGCTGTTACTATGTAAGATGAGGGGTGGGACGTCGGCTGTATGTAGACGGAAGGCGGCAGCCTCCGGCACACGAAAGGCTGACGTCTTAGAGGGGGGAGGCATCTTATGAAAGAATGTCACCTGAGGTAGTGGCAGCTATCGCCGGCAGTAGAGACGGCAAGGGACCGGCACCAGGATAGAAAGAGAGAAAGGTAAGGAGGGATGGAAGGGGTAAGATCCCATACCCCTCCGGCATCCCTCCGGAGAGAGTGCACTCATGATAGGAGTGAATACTCCTAGCATCCGGCGGCAGGGAGCCGGCAGTCGGCCGGGTGCCTGGGGTAACCCAAGGGAGGGTTAGAGGGCACTCAAGAGGGGGGAATCCCCCGCTGGCCGGACCGCCGCCGGCAACCACCCCCATAGAACGCTATGAAGGGTATGTGTACCAGAGCGGCCAGCTCAGCAGGAGAACAATGTTAGCCCTACCACTCCACCCAAGGGAGGAGTTGTAGGACTAAGGACAGATGTGTGTAGGCAAGCCTACACCAAAGGGATAGGTGGGGAGTGGGAAGAAAAGGTCTTTCTATAGAGGAGACTCTGTATGAGAACGGCCACCAAGGGAAGGGAGAACGCTCCCTAACCTAGGTTAGGTAGCCCAGAATGAGAACGGTACAGGTGCACCGTCTCAAACTATAATAGGGCAGAGTCAACCCCCAGAGCTTAACCTAGAGAAGGAGGGCTAACTCCTAGGCTAGGAAAGCTTGAAAGACACATCGCAAGTTGCAGGGAGGAAGGAGTAACCCAACCAGGTGCAACTGAGAAAGGGCAGAGCCCTTCCTTATTTCTCGGACACGACCCTAAGGGAGGGTCATTCCCTTAGGGTAGGCAGAGAAGCGATAAATACTCTGTTTGTAGACAATATTCCCCTATATAGAAGGGGAAGCAAGACTACACAGAGGGAATGCCCGCAGGCAGGGGGATAGGAAGCATATAGGGGTTCCTACATTAGGTTAGGATGGAATGATACACAATCAACACAGTCCCCTATATGGTCCCACAAGGCGAAAACACTAACATCACAGTCAATAGTATGTTTAATAATGCCACAATCTTCATAACTTAACCTAGGAACACTGGTATATATCATGCATGAAGAAAAGCACTAGGCTGTCCAGCCTAGGGGCTAAGCTAACGATCTAGTATGGGGTCGAACGGCGACCGAGTCTGATGAGCGCTAAAACACGATATAAGTATTTCCTAGCTATGAAGACTAAATAACTAATAATATTAATTAGTTAAATGACCGGAGTGGGCTGCTCTGGCTAACTAAATAAAGCATGCAACATGAACAGCGACGCCATAAAATGGCGCGTCCGGTATTGGCACAGCTCTGCCACAAAACACAATATTTTACGAAAAGTAGGAGTTACTTTACGGCTAGAGCTTATTTAAACAATACTGTACTGGGACCTGGTACTCAACTTTCCAGAAGAAGGCGAGGCTGAAGGTAGCGACATAACGGCGATGTAAGCTGATGAAAAAAGCACTTAGGGAAATTCCGACTTAAGCAAGGAGCTACAGGCAAAAGGATGAGGACGGACGTGACGTCATTTAGCAATGGCACCCGTTTGTTTACGTCTCGAGTACCAAAAGCAGCCACGGATGAGTGTAACTGTGGAACGGCTCCCCAGTTATTCTCCACCTTTCCATATCGAAGTGTTACGGGTGCAGATAGCTATGTGGCGTGTTAATACATGCGTCCCCTGTTGATATACGATATCCTAGAGGGAAACCTTTAGGGTACTCGCACCAGAAGTTAGAATTCTGTGATAACCTTTAGTTTAATTCTCTGGGAATATCCACTGTAGTTAAATATACCCTAGGAAGCTACTGAAGGAACCTTCCATCAGGACGTCATGGCTTGAGCCCAAAAAACACTCTTATAATAACAGAAAAGTGTGACAAGTTCAATTTAGCAATACAAAATTAGTTACTAGCTACGTGACGAAATGAAAGCGAGTAAAGAAAAAATGAACAGTTATTTAACAAAATTTGTACTGAAATCAGCACGAGAGAGGTGAAAAAAACTCCAAAACAAGGTAAAGGAAAACTATCAGAAAAGACCAAAAATCTAATGAAGAAAGAAATGACTGGAAATGAGAGTAAAATCCAAGTGAGATACAATAAAATTAGCATAACTTTCCAAAACAATATACAAACACAAAAAATTCGTAAAGACAACCTGACCTAAATCGAGGAAACACTAAAGAAATGATTAAGCATCAAGTTAATTGAAAGAAGACTTGCAACAGGGTATCAACAGATATTTGCTTTAACCGATGGAAATGGATATATCAACAAATCAGGTGGAGTGATCAAGATTACAGAGGATTACTATACAATGCTATACAATAGTGATATAAGAAAATATTTTGCCAATAGAAATAATGAAACTCCTGAACCGGTACTGAAAGTAACAGTAGAAGTAAAGAATGCATTTAAAGACATGAAATGAGGCAAAGCAGAAGCAGGTGGCCTAGCAAATGATTTGATAATAGATGGAGGATATTTCAAAATGGCAAATTTCGCGGAATTTTACACAAAATGTTTGACAAAGATCACATCAGGCAAAATGTAGAAAAAGCTAGACTTTAATCGGCCAAGAGAGCAGACAGGTTTTAGATGCGGATACTCAACAACTGACCATATCCATGTAATTAACCAGCTAATAGAAAAATGACAAACCAATATGTATGGTATTTAAAGACTATGAAAACGTTTGATTTTGTCAACTCTTCAGTAGTAACGAAAGCCCTTCAAAGACAAGTAACAGTTGATACTTGTGTTAGAACACTTGAAGATACGGGTAGTACAGCAATCGTAAAATTACATAAATTTAGTGAAAATATTCCAACTGAGAAAAAGAGTTGGATAAGGAAACCCTATCTCTCCTAAACTATTCGCAGCATGCCTAGAAGTTTTTAAGAATTTAGATTGGGAAAATGTAGAAATTAACATTGATAACTTAAGATTTGCAGATGACTTAGTTCTATTTAGTGAATCATGGAAGAAATTGCAAAAGATGAAAGATTTGAATAAAGAAAGCAGGTATGTAGGACTGAAGATGAATATGAGTAAAGCTAAGATAATGTTCAGCGAAAATGCAGAGAGACAACAAATAAGGTTAAAGACAAACCTCTTTAGATTGTTAAGGAATATACATACTTAAGACAGACGGCGAGTGTTTCCCCAGGACACGAGACCAAAATTAAAAGAAGGATAAGCATGGGATAGAGAGATTTTGGTTAACAAAAAGAGATTATGAAAGGTAAAATAGCACTGTCTCGAAAATGAGAAATATATAATCGGATGGTCATACCAGTATCAACTTTGGAGTCTTACTAAAGCATTATAACATTAGCTAATTAAAACTCAAAGAGCTACGAAAAGAATAATAATGGAATTAACATTAAGAGAGAAAAAGATCAACATGGATACGAGAGCAAACTAAAGTAAAGGATATTTTAACCACATGTAAGAAAAAGAAATGGACTTGTACAGGACATATGATGAGAAGGACAGATGATATATGGACATTAAGAATAACTGAATGGCTACATAGATACTTATTAGAGTATGTATGTATGTATGTATGTATGCATGTGATAAATATAAACATACACACACACACATACATATATATATATATATATATATATATATATATATATATATATATATATATATATATATATATATATATATTAAGTAGAATTAGAGTACCTATATAAAACAAGAGTAGCGCCAACCTCAAAACTGGGCGCCATCTTGTATCCAGCAGCCAGCAGGCAAGCTCTTCGTGCTTGTGGTTGAGCCTGAGGTTCTCTCTCTCTCTCTCTTTCTCTCTCTCTCTCTCTCTCTCTCTCTCTCTCTCTCTCTCTCTCTCATGCTGACGAAAGAATGATATTCGATTAAGAAGATTATAGGTAATGACTGAGAGGCAGGGTTTTGTATTCCAAGATTATGTTCTCGTGCTTGAGGGTACACTCGGGCACACTATTCTATCTAATTTCTCTTCCTCTTGTTTTGTTAAAGTTTTTATAGTTTATACAGAAAATATTTATTCTAATGTTACTGTTCTTAATATATGTTATTTTTCCTTGTTTCCTTTCCTCACTGGGCTATTTTCACTGTTGGGGTCCCTGGGCTTATAGTATTTTGCTTTTCCAACTAGGGTTGTAGCTTAGCAAGTAATAATAATAATAATAATAATAATAATAATAATAATAATAATAATAATAATAATAATAATAAGGTGAATCATCATACGATACAATAGTACAACTCTCTCTCTCTCTCTCTCTCTCTCTCTCTCTCTCTCTCTCTCTCTCTCTCTCTCTCTCTCTCTCTCTCGCGAATAAAGTATAATAATACAAATAAGGCTATTTGAGTACGGTATTTAATATTAAAGCTTATGTGTAATTGTACAATGATTAATCCAGGTTTTAATAGAACTGCAATTACTCTTCAGATTGAAAAACTTAAGAGAATAAATTGAGACATGAGAGAAACGCAGCATTTGGAAAATGAATATGTACTCGATAGAATTGTCAAATGCATAGTATGTAATGTATGGTTATTCATATATGATATTGCGTTTTTTAAACATGAATTCCTGTTTTTCCTGCATACTCCATTTATTACCATTACTCTTCATGTGATTATACCCTAGCTTCTACACCGCATAATATTTTCCATCCCATATACTATTGGAAGCATAATTAGGTCTATTACAATATTATGAGGATATGGCTGTATCATTATTGTTTCTTTGCTAATCGTCTCAAGTATCTTAACAACATATTAGGGGTCGAGTATGACATTTTTTATCGTAGTATTAGTTTCTGATAAAAATTTGTGGCTTCGCAGGAGCACTTTGAAAAGCATCAGCTTAAAAATAAACCAGTTAATGAAAAGCGAAAACTTAAGGTGGAACAGAATTCCAACCTTTTTCTCTCACCATTACTTCTCTAAACGTAGGAAGCCTCCAATTCACTGAGGCCTCCAGGATAGATCTAGCGAGGATTATGTCAGGTTGGATCATGCATATTACAAAATTCAGCAAAGCACTGTCATCTTGAGTGGTAGAAAGTTTTGCATTTGCTGTATACAGCAGTACAATCATGTAGTAGTACTTACCTTTACTGTGGTATTCATTATAAATATAAATATTTTGTTATAAGATATACTAGATTATATATATATATATATATATATATATATATATATATATATATATATATATATATATATATATATATATATATATATATATATATTTATATATATACATATATATATATATACACAATGAGTTTATATATTATTATCTATTAATCTTTATGTCTTTTCTAATATATTTACATGCAATAATTTTTAATATCTTCAGTGCTAATCCATATTTCTTAACGACAATATCCGTGTAGGATACATATAGAATTAAGATAGTTGAAATATTATTTAGTAGTGAATAATGATAACTAATGAATGAAATTGATAGTAAAGATATGATATAGTATTGATGATAATTAATGTTGATATATTTGAGCGTATGAAGGTATTGAAAGAAAGATATTGATTAATTGTATTGGTATTAGTTATTGAAAATGTGATATGTAATTAAATGTGATAAAATTTTGATATGATATGGTACTCATTATATATAGCGAAAGTAATATATAATTGTGAAACTTGTGGATAGTATTGAAATACAATGTACTGATATATGATATAGTAGTGAAGATAAGATATATTAGTGAACATGTGATATCGATTATGATGTAGTAGGAAAAATAATGGCAATCAAATGAGGGGACATTTGGTTTCCATTTGTTTTAAATGCTGGGAAAGTATTCTTGATAAAAAAGGAAAGTATAATAGAAAGAGGTTCACACATGAATAGCACACATTAATATATATATATATATATATATATATATATATATATATATATATATATATATATATATATATATATATATATATATATATAGAGAGAGAGAGAGAGAGAGAGAGAGAGAGAGAGAGAGAGAGAGAGAGAGAGAGAGAGAGACTAAAAGGATCTGAAGGAAAGTATTCCGAATGAAATTGAGAGAGATGCAGGATTACTTGGAAACCTAAAGATTTTAGATGCTTTCTCGGGTCTATTGCCACACCCATAAGCAGGTTAGCACGCATTGGATACTATTACGTCATTAATTATAGTCTTTGCCGAAGTAAAAGGTAAAAAGGTAAATTTTAGACATAAAAGAGTGCAGGGGGGGGGGGGGGTTGCTATAACCGCTCCAGCCCCGCCCCTTACTCCTACGCCCATGAAGGAAGGGCAGTAAGCATCCAACAAAACACTCGTGGTAAGCACATTTCAATTAGGTATCTGAATATTTATTGAATAAATTGTGATAGAAAATTCATCATCATTATCTCCTACGTCCATTGACGCGAAGGGCCTCAGTTAGATTTCTCCAGTCGTGTAAATTTTGAGCTTTTGTTATCTAATCCGTTTCTGGTAACGCTCTGGTATCTGTAACATTTGAAAAAATGATGGTAATAGGGTGATAAATGTCAGAGCCAGAGCTTCTAATGAAAAAAATCGCTTGTATTATCTATTTCTCGCAAATTATTATTATACAAAAGTCAATCAAAGAAAAATTAAATAATCACTGAAATTATAAATATAGTCCAATATAAGACGTCTTAAATAGGTAAGCATATACCATTATGTAAGAATATTAACATGTCGTATCTTGGTTGAAGTTTCTTCAGCAAAAAAATGGTTTAGTAGGAAGACGTTGCTTTCAGATTCACTTAAAAAAAGATAGGAATATGGGAATTATTAACAAGCTAAATAATTTTACCTTCAGTCATTATCATTTCTAACGTTTAAATACTTATAATACATACCATATAATAAGAAAGGTTTATCATATTTGAGAACAGAATTCCTGTTTTTTTCTAGATGCTGTTTTGAAATTGCTTCATGTTTTTACTAATTTGATAATATCTTCCAGGTTAAAACAGCACAGAATATTAAAACGTAATTACAATTTTGGTCCTATATAAGAATTTTTTTTAGAGTTCTCTTGCTTAAGGGTATAATTAAAAAAGGGCACTTTGCTTGTTACTAATCGTTCTTTCCCTCACCCCCCCGGGTCCCCTAAATACTTTACCCCTTCATTTCTCCCGCAACTTCACTCCCTTCATATGGGGACGTTTCTAACATTACCTCTAAGCTTTTATCGTAAATAGAATTTATGGAGTCACGGAAATGGGGGTAGCGACACTTCAGTTGCTGCTGACTGTACATCAAGACCCTCAGTGCTGTGAGACTTTACCCCTTGATGGGTATATCTTTTATGGTGAACTGGCATCGTGGTGCTACTTGATGATAGTAAATTCTGGAGAACACTTGATTTGTCCTCACTGAGCTGCTACAGTCAACATGGGCCTGTCACTACAGAGTCACTATTTCACTTTGCACACCAGTTCTCAGGCCTCTTCTGGAAGACAGTCACAGACATGTGGATCGAACAATACTCAAACTCTCTCCGTTAGTCAGACTTGTACAGGAAGACTTTTATTTCATCATTTAACAATATTTTACTTGGCCAGATAATCTTTGGGAAACCTCTACGAGATTCAAAGTCTTTCGTGAATTGGCTAGAGAAATACTCTAACACAAGTATCAGGCCAACCTAGCATAAAGACAGGTTATTGAAGGAGGTCTACCTCACATACTACTGTAGCCTAGCAGGAATCTGGAGCATGGCACCTAGGAAAATAAGCCAGTGACTTTATCCTCATGCCTAGGAGGACTTAGAGTTGTGTCCCAGAAGCATCATATGAATACACTGTTTATGAAGATGTCACGTGACATTCAATGTCGTGTGTCTTTTATTCATTCATAATACAGGATGTTGGCTCTACGGACAACATTTAAAGTTGGCTGCTCCCACCTTCTTAGTATTGGTACTGATGTTATGCTGCAGTTTTCTTGTATTTATCAACTCTGCCAGTTTTTTAGCAGATTTCATTCAACCCTATAAGTTGAGTGTAAATAGTATCCTTAACTTGTATCTCTACTTTTGCTGTAGGTTTGTCAAATTAACGGGTGTGGCTGTAGTGTGAGATGCTCCAAGTGCATCAGAGTGTCAGATACCCTTAAAAGTTCTAGGGGAGGGTGATCTAAGAGGTGACCTGTGACTGTCAACCTATGACACGCAAATGCTGCTTCATTAAGGTAGGGTCTACATGGTTTGTGAACAGTTTGCCTTTGGCTTGGTTGCATATGTGACAACTCAGGTATTTCTCAAAGCAGCCGAGGAGGGGGGGGGGTGGCGCTTGGTGGGGGTTGGGGGGCCTCCATATGGCTGAGGTCCATCTGGAAGATCCACGGTGGCAACTCAGATTAATTTGAAAATCATGTAGAACAAGGGAAGGTTCTGATTTTCATTACTAACTGAGAATGTCAATTGGGATTAATGTTCAGGCAACCATCAGTCTTGCAGTTGATGGATGGTCGATGAATGGATAACATGAGAAACTATTCCTGAGTTGTATAAAAAATGGGTGTTTTCTTGCAAAGTAAGAACTGCTTCCTGGAATCAGAGAAGTCGGCTATCAGGGAAGGTATTACCGATGAGCGTAGTATTGTCAATATGCTGCTGAGAGATATACTGGCTGAGCATTTGAAGAAATTGATTTTTGATGGCACTCTGTTTGGCATGGTAGGACAACCTCTTTGAAAGACTCATCATTAACATATCAATATAGGCGAAAAGATATTCTTAAACTAGGCTTATGTATTAGTGAGATTGGCATAGGTAGGGTAGGGTTGTTCTTCAGTATAAAGCCATAATTCTAGCCATTTGATAATAAACAAGTTCTATGGTCTTCTTAGGTCCACAATTATCTTGATAGCTTATTTTCCTTTATGTGGTGGTTGTACATCTGACTCTTTAAAAGTGTCATGGTCTCACTTTTTATTTCAGATTCATTATATTTTTGCCAAAAATGCAGTTCCTCTTTAGCTTTCCATTTGATGTTCTTGTTTGAGTGACCGTTATCAACTAGAACCTGGGCTATGGACACCATGCTCCAGGAGTGGTCGAATCTGTACTTACACAAGGCCTTCATGAGGGTTTTAGTGAGGCAAAACTAATTTATGTGGATTGTCATGTCAACCTTACAATCTAAAGAAAATTTTTTTTATGAAACATAGGTCACTGCTATATTAAAAAACTGATATGAATTACTCCAAAATATTTATAAATAAAATTTTATGTATACAGTTGTTAATCATTAATATTCTAAACTGTTTTTATTATCATATTTGAGAAACAAAGTTTACATGATTCCACATCTACAATTTCGATTCTCAGGTGAAGTATTGGAATTCGCATCTGTCAGTTAAGAAACAACTGTACGTCACGTGTTTCATAATGCTCATACACTGTAATGGTGTTGCTTTTTGTTTTATTGCTCGCTCTTCCTCACACTGGTAATAGACTATCCTGTGTAAGCTTGCTAGCTCATGTTTTGTGTTATTTGTATTTTTGTAACGTTCTTGTTCCTTTTTAATTGCATTTATCTCGCCTCTCTATTATATCCTAACATCTACATTGCACTATTGGTGACCGCCGGAGGACCAGCTCCCTCCAGCCTTCACCCTCACTGCTGTGCCCTACATTTAATGAGGCCACCCTCTGACCCTGGCTCTTCCCTTCTTGCCACATCCATGAAACTACTGTCGTTCACTAGTAAAAAGCATTTACCTGGTTTCAGCGTGCCAAGGTTCAAATCCGCATCAATGGCGTGAATTGCTCAAGCACCAAACAGACTCTGATCTTGCGGCAATCCCCAAGGACACTTTCCTGGAAATCTCTGATTGGTTTTGCGACCAAATGACACCCCAATAGCGTACGATGCCCTCAAAACATACCTCCTGGAGCAGTACTCGCTGTCGCCAGCCACCCTCATAGCCAAGCTTTTTCATTGCTCTCAACAACTGTTGAGGGACCAAAAGGCTTCGCTCGCCCTCTAGGTAATGACCAGTATTGCTCACCTTCAACCTGCTGCAGATGGCTCTCCTCAGGAGGTGAACTTAATTCATGCCCTTTGAACATGACGCCTACCCAGATCTGTACACGATGCCTTCCCCGATGTCGATATTTTGCCAATGAAGGACCTGATGATCAAAGCCAACGCCTTATGGTCAGTCACTTCACCACCATCAAAACATTCATGAATGCCTCCACTCCTGACAAAGAGGACAACTATCCAACATTGACTGAAGCAGATGTGAATATAGTAGGACACAGACGACCACCCCAAGACGTGCCAGAGCAGCAACAAAGCCACTCACCACACACACATATGCCACCACTTGCTTACGCCCCACTCAACAACCTATACAGTTACTTACTGACGCTGAATCGACCGCAATTATGCTACTACCACTCCACATTCGGGGCTGCTGCGAAAAAATGTGTGATCGGTTGTCAGTGGCCAAAAAACTTGTGAGTAGGCCATCGCTTGTGGTGGAGGCCTCCCCTATAATTAATCTTTTCTTTTTACATGATGTAGGTACGGGCGTGCGGTTGTTGGTAGACGCTGGTGTTTGCCGTTCTCTTCTACCAAGGCCAGTCTGCAGGACATGATGTAATCATTCTAAGCCTGCTAATGTCTGCCTGGAAACTGCCAATGGATCTGCGATCCCCACCCACAGGTACGAGACACTGACATTATTGTTTTGGAGCACCAAATATCATTGGAAGTTTCTGGTTGCTGACGTCACATTACCAATCCTTGGTACTGATTTAATCTCCTCTTTCCACTTCCTGGTTGATGTTGCTGACTGACGGTTAGTCAACGCAAACTCATACTCGTCGACCCCTCTTCAACCTGGCCCCTCTGACTTTGCTCTCCACATTAGCGCACCCACGAATGCGTACACCCACCTCCTGATGTCTTACATGGAACTCTTCTATCCAGAGCTTCATTAAACGCCAACGGTTCCCCAAGGCCGTGAATTTTGTTATCTTATTAATACTATGGGGCCCCCTGTGTTTGCCAAATTCAAGCATTGGGCACTGGATAGTTTGGCAACCCCATAAACAAACATTTACCAAAATGGAAGAAATGGGCCTTCGCCAATAGCCCACAAGCCTAGGGTCGTCGCCCTTACACATTGTCACGAAGAAAGATGGTTCCCTGTGCCCATGTGGGGATTATAGGCATCTGAGCATGTATACAGAGCCAGATCACTAACCCCTCCCTAACATCACCTACGTTACCTCCTACTTGCAAAAAGCAAAGGATTTCTCAACTTTCTACCTCTTGAAGTGGTATTATTAGGTGACCATGAACCAAGAAAACCCTCCATAGAGTGCCCTCACCCTCCCCTTCGGTATATAAACCTTCAATTACTCCTGTTTTGGCCTTCATAATGAGGGGCTACTTTTCAACACTTCATGGATGGCATCTTAGGGGATCTCCTCTTCTGTGTATGTTACGTGGACGGCATACATGTGTTCCTTTCCTCCAAAGAGGAACACTTGTGTCCCATACGCATCAATCTTGATTGCCTACAACAGAACAGCCTTGTAGTCTGGTGAGAAAAGTGTACCTTTGGTGGCAACGAAGTATTGTTCTTAGGGCACCACATCACTCCTGATGGTGTCCACCCTTTCCCTGAGAAGGTTGCATCCGTTCAGAGCCTCTCCACACCCTCGATTGTCAAAGCACTACAACAATTCTTTGGCACGATCAACTATTATCACCAGTTGCTACCATACATCAAAGCCACTCTTAACCCCTTCACGCCTCCCTCAAGGGAAAGACAAAAGACCTGAAGTGGGGTCCCCTTCAAGAAGCGACCTTCTGCAGCACCAAGAAGGCCCTATCAACTGCTGCTGCTCTAACCTTTTCCGTGCCACATGCCCCTTTCCTTCTCTCCAATAATGCCAGCATTGTCGCTATTGGTGAATTAATCGAGCTGGTACTCAATAGCTCCCTCTGCTCATTGGCCGTTTTTAGTAGAAAACTGTCCCAGGCTGAATCTGGATACTCTACCTTCAACCGTTAAATGCTGGTGGGGATTTTGGCTTTCACCACTTCTTAGAGGGTACGCCCTTTGTCATTTTCCCGGACCATATGCCTCTGGTGCATGCCTTCACTAAACAGTCCAATGCCTGGGACGCCCATCAAGGCCAACATCTCTCCGCTGAGGCTGAATACAACTGCATCTTTGAACACATCCCTGGGAAAATATATCCCATTACCAATGCCCTGTCAGGAAAGACATTGACCACCATTCACCTGGGATTGGATTACAATGCCTTGGCAGAAGCCCAATGAAAAGATTCAGAGTACCTAGCATGTAGGACATCCTGCAAATCACTTCGTTGGAAAGGCGTCACCCTTAATGACTTCAACGCTGCCCTTCTTTTTGACGTCAGTACTTGTAGACCACGATGATGGATAACTACTCCCATGCGCCAACACGTTTTTTAATTCATTCATGGCCTTTCAAATACCTCACGCTGATCTATTGTACAGATACTGAAGATGAAGTTCATTTGGCATGGCATTACTAAGGATGCAATGGACTGGGTCCACGCCTGTACTTCATGACACATGGATTCATGAGTTGGCACCTTTTTTCAACTTCTGTGTCGTTTTGCCCACATTCACGTCAACGTAGTAGGGCCCATACTCACATCACAAGGACATTTTTA
Source organism: Palaemon carinicauda (assembly GCF_036898095.1). Lineage (NCBI taxonomy): Eukaryota > Metazoa > Arthropoda > Malacostraca > Decapoda > Palaemonidae > Palaemon > Palaemon carinicauda. The sequence goes on from NC_090734.1 coordinate 68,207,357, forward strand.
CCTGTTTACTGTCACTGACCACTCTACTCATTGGCCTGCAGCTATTCCCACCCCATGGAAACTGCAACGTCCACCACATGTACATCTGCTTTACTCTTAGGGTGGATAGCTAGATTTGGTATTCTTAAGCATATTATCTTTGACAGGGGTACCACCTTTACCTCTCAATTATGGGCATCATTAGGATATCTCCTGGGCATCACCCTACATCAGACAACCCCCTGCAACCCCGCTGCCAATGGAACGCTTGAACGTTTTCATCACATCTTCAAAGAAGCTTTGATGTCCCGCTGCAATGACGCCATCTGGTTTACTTAACTTCCCTGGGTTATCCTGAGACTAAGGACCAATCCCAAAGATGCCTTTGATGTCTCGACAGTTAAAATGGTGTATGGGGACTTGTTGGTTGTCCCTGGCAAAACTTTTTCCATCTGCAACCTCTTCCGACAATCTCCCCTGACTCAATCACGTTGTGGGAAAATTTACTTACAAGCCCCCAGCAAAGAAACACATACTGAAAGATTTGTACTTTGCAGCGCACCTTTTACCGCACAACAACACCACCAAGCCACCGCTAACACCCCCTTGCACGGGTCCTTTTCTCATAATCCGGTGTATAAAGAAGGTTTTCTCAATTAACATTCATGGAAAATATGACTGCGTTGCTATTAATTGTCTAAAACCTGCATATCTACTGCAAGATGCCCCACCTACAGTGTACCTCTAAGGAACAGGGGGCCTTATTTCACATTAGGGGGGGGGGGGAAGCCATGTATCGCATGTGTTTCATACACGCTCGTACACTGTAACGGTATTGCTTTTTGTTTTGTCACTCGCTGTTCCACGCATTGATAATAGACTAACCTGTGTAAGCTTGCTTGCTCATGTTTTGGTTTTTTTAATGTTCATGACGTTCTTGCTTACAAGTGCTTGCATATAAGCTCATTGTCATTTTAATAAAGTTTATTTGCATTCTTCTTGCCTCTCTGTTAGCACCTAACAGCCACCTCGAACACAACAAACACTTGGTTAATCTCTTAAGAATGGTCAGATTTAAAAGCTGGAGTTCCTTATGGTGAAGGTGAGGATTAGAGCTAGGGGATGCAAGGGTTTGGGTTTTCCTTGGTGTTATGACTTCCACCTACCTTTTTAAAGAAGGAAAAGTTTGACTGTTAAACTTAGTGTATTCAAAAAATGATTTGGACTGTTAAACTTGGGGTTTTCAAAAAAGATTGACTGTTAAACATTGGGTTTTTCAAGAAAAAAAACTTGACTGTTAAACTTGGCATATGGGTGGAAAAATATTTATTTTCATACTTATATTTATTTTCAGGTTTCATCCTTTACTAAGTTACAGTGTATGATGTTTTTTACAAGTTTTCTTACGACGGTCTTCTTGCATAAACGTAAAAAACTATTTGTGATTCAACATTTGAAAGTAAATATATGATTCTCACGAGCATTATTGTCAGGACCATTTTATATACAATTGTTCGAAATCCTACAGAGATTCTGAACAAATCTAGAAATAATGTGAATTCTTACATGATAAGCATTGAAATAATTGAATGCTCAAACATGTTTATCAATATGTACTTAATAACTTTATGAAAAGTATTCTACTAACAAAATAGTATTCTTTCTCATTGTAACTATTACCCGCTTTATATTATTCGGTTTAGACCGAAGTGCAGGTCTATAATCTTTAGTCCAATATATTCGTGTTTTGTATTGAGATGAATAACTTTTCAATCCCTCTCTCTTTAGACATGTTGCACTTTGCTATCAATATTCGTATTGCTAATTGCCAGATTAATCGACTCCCCCATGATCATATAGATCGGGTCTATTACGACTCCCAGCTCTTGGAACACCAAATGAGTTTGTTATGCCTTAGAGAGTGGCCCATTGTCTTGTAAAAAGACCTTTTTGACTTAAACTTTTCCTCAACAGGTCCGGTGTTTTGCCCCTGGCATCTGCCATTTGACCGTCCGGAAAACAGGCGCTCAACAAAACATGTATCCGCTAATACTTCTATAAAATTCCTACCCTCTTTGAGATACAAAACTCATTCAGCCAAACTCTTTAACCCAGATTATAAATTGTAAATTTTATTGCCTTGAACTCTGTCCATCCCAGATTAGTAAAGACTTATAATCTGTCCTCGAGTAGAGAGATTAGACACCTGCCTTAATGCTTATTCATTTGTAAACGGATTAATATTCCTTTAACAGCTGAATTTCCTCAGCCTAATTTTTATTATCCTGTAGTTTTGAATCTTAGAACCATCCTCTCTTGGCATGTCTACCCAATTGTGTTCGCTCATTCCAAACAGGACGCCCTTTTTTCGCCGTGGAAAATGGACACATCTTAACCTCATCCCGCCAAATCTGGGAAAGAAGACCCCGCCATCGAAAATGTCTGCCCCATCCAACCTGTAGACGGACCTAAATCACTGCTACCAACTGAGAACTGCTTTGACCCGAGAAACACGTTTACCCAAAAGAAGAGCAGTCAATTGACTTTGTGTGTGTGGAGGCGAGTAACAGACTCCAAATTTTTTTTGTCACAAACATTAAATTGAGTAACTTGTGTAGCGCACCATTTCACTGTTTTTTATGATTTAAACTTTGTATAATAAGATCTATCTCAATGTGTGAATCACTGTGGGTATTTCTGCCCTAACAAAAAAATTATATTTTAATCTGAAAAGCCTTCAAGTAAAAACCTCCCTATATTACCAGCATCTCTACGGTTAATTAGAGGTCCTTTGACACCTAACCGCCTTGCTTCAACACTGAATAATCAAAATCAGAGAACCAATGGTGTACACGTCAAAATGTACACGGTGATAAACTGGCCGATGTACGTAGTGTCCCTCTTCTGATCATGGGGTAAAAATTGACCCCCCTTTCTATAATAGGCGTCAATGCCAGTCCTCAAGAACAGTGGTGCCTGGAGCATATCCACCAGAACAAATATGTAGAGTTGGGTGAACGGAAAATTTTTTTCCCTTCCAATGGACGAGTGGTTAAGTTTATTTTCTTTTTGTATTGCTTCCAATGCATAGCCCTTTTCAAATAAGGAATTAACCCTTATATCTTAACACTTGAGTCAAAGTTAGTTTAATTACATAAACTATTTGTGAATGAATGCTTGAAAGTCACGTGTGTTATTATTATTATTATTATTATTATTATTATTATTATTATTATTATTATTATTATTATTATTTGCTAAGCTGCAACCTTAGTTGGAAAAAAAAGGATTCTATAAACCCAGGGGCCCCAACAGGGAAAATAGCCCAGTGAGGAAAGGAAACAAGGAAAAATAAAATATTTTGAGAGCAGTAACAATATAGAAATAATTATTTCCTACATAAACTATAAAAAACTATAACAAAACAAGAGGAAGAGAAATCAGATAAAATAGGGTGACCAAGTGTACCCTCAAGCAAGAGAACTCTAACCCAATAGAGTGAAAGACCATGGTATAGAGGCTATGACACTACCCAAGACTAGAGAACAATGGTTTGATTTTAGAGTGTCCTTCTCCTAGAAGAGCTCCTTACCATAACTAAAGAGTCTCTTCTAACCTTACCAAGAGGAAAGTGGCCACTGAACAATTACAGTGCAGCACTTAACCGCTTTGGTGAAGGAGAATTGTTTGGTAATCATAGTATTGTCAGGTGAATGAGGACAAAGGAGAATATGTAAAGAATAGGCTAGTTTATTCGGTGTATGTGTAAGCATAGGGAGAATGAACCGTAACCAGAGGAGAAAAAGATCTAATTTAGTACTGTCTTGCCAGTCAAAGTACCCCATAACCAACTAGCGGTAGTATCTCAACGGGTGGCTGGTGCCTTTATTTAAAAAATTCCTTATTGTTTATAATGCGTTATAGACAAGAGTGAATGCAACACGTGGGAATCTGCTCGTTTTCCTTGGTTTATTTCTTAGGCAGAGTGAATTCAATATATATATATATATATATATATTTATATATATATATATATATATATAATATATATATATATATATATATATAGATATCTATATATTATATATATATATATATATATGTGTATATATATATATATATATACTGTATATACATATATATTATATATATATATATATATATAGAGAGAGAGAGAGAGAGAGAGAGAGAGAGAGAGAGCGGGGGTGACCAGGGCACCTGCCACCCGTTGAGATACTACCGCTAGAGAGTTATGGGGTCTTTTGACTGGCGAGACAGTACTACATTGGATCCTTCTTTCTAGTTACAGTTCATTTTACCTTTGCCAACACACACAGCAAATAATCGGGCCTATTCTTTACTCATTCTCCTCTGTCCTCATACACCTGACAACACTGAGATTACCAAACAATTCTTCTAAACCCAATGGGTTACTGAACAGTAATTGGTCAGAGGCCACTTCCCTTTTGTTAAGGGTAGAAGAGACTTTTTAGCTATGGGCAGCAGCTCTTCTAGGAGAAGGTCACTCCAAAATCAAATCATTGTTCTCTAGTCTTGGGTAGTGCCATAGCCTCTGTACCATGGTCTTCCACTCTCTTGGGTTAGAGCTCTCTTGCTTGAGGGTACACTCGGGCACCCTGTTCTGTCTTGTTTTTCTTCCTCTTTTTATTTGTTAAAGTTTTTATAGTTTATATAGGAGATATTTATTTTAATGTTGTTACTCATCTTAAAAATTTTATTTTTTCTTGTTTCCTTTCCTCACTGGGCGATTTTTCCTGTTGGAGCCCCTGGGCTTATAGCATCCTGCTTTTCCAACTAGGTTTGTAGCTTAGAAAGTAATAATGATAATATATATATTTATATATATATATGTATATATATATATATATATATACATATATATATATATATATTTATATATATATATATATACATATATATATATATATATATATTTATATATATATATATACATATATATATATATATATATATACTATATGTATATAGATATGTATATATATGTATATATATATATATATATATGTATATATATATATATATATATACATATACATATATATATGTATGTATATACATATATATGTGTGTATATACACACACACACATATATATATATATACATATATATATATATATATATATAAAGAACTGCAGAGTGTAATACATGAGAGCCAAGAGAGAGATATGAAAATTGTGATTGGTGACTTCAATGCTAAAGTTAGAAAGATTATAGGAGGCATAGAGAATTCAATGGGTGTTGAGGGACTGAACGAAGTTACAAAAATAAAAAAGAAACAAAAGGAGAGATATAAAAAGGATCCCATTTCATAAGTTTTGTTCAGCAAACAATCTTGTTATTGGAGATACTCTTTTCCAGCACAAGGTCATCAACAAATATACATGGACTTCACCATGTGGAGATTACAAAAATCAAATAGATCACATAGCCATCAATAAGAGAAGGGGGACTCTGAGAAATGTGAGAAGTTATAGAGATGCAGATGTTGATAGTGATCACCAGCTCTTCATAGCCACACTGAAATTAAAACTGAAAGCACCATACAGAAATGTAGATAGAATACCTAGGGTTTGATACAACTAAGCTTCCAGAAGATGAGCGCAGAGAAACCTTTGCAATTTAATGTAGGAATCACTTTGCAGTCTTAGAGGCTTTAAGAGAAGAGGGGCAGACAATTAATGAAGAATGGTGTGATATTAAGAAAAATATATCAGTTGTTAGCGATTTTTTGGGACATGTAGTTACAAGGAGGAAGCCATGGATATCAAATGATACTTGGGATACTATAAAAAGGAGACGAAGACAGAAATTGATTGTTGAAAGTTTTCGAGGAAATAATGAAAATTACAAGGTAGAGCATGTAAAGTACAGTATTCCACTATTCCACTATTGATAGTGAAAGTCAAAAGAAAGGTCAGGAATGACTGGAGAGAATATTTAGACAGGAAAGCAGATGTGGCTGACACAGCTATGAATTTAGGGAGTGGCCATGGTGTAAGTATTGTTCATAGAATTATTAATGAAATCTCCACGTGGGCAAAGAAGAAGAAGCATATACCCTTCCGAAAGAGAGATGGATCTGTTATAACAACCGAAGGTGAAGAAAGGCAAAGTTGCATGGAACACTTCAGTGAGATCATGAATAGGAGATATGAAGGGAATAATTTGATTGATATACCTGAAGCTGAGGAAGACCCTGATGTGCCCATGAATGAATTAATTGTTTTTGAAATCGAAGGTATTCTTAAAAATCTCAAGAGATGGAAAGCCCCTGGATATGATGGAATAACTGCTGAGATGAGTACATGTGATAATGATTGGGATTTGTATGTTGGTAGAACGTTGTGGGCTTATAATGCAACAGTTCATAAGAGTACGGGTATGTCTCCATGTAAGTTTGTGTTAAATTTTGAAAAGATAGTAAGACCGAGGCTGGGTGTGTCGGAGGATGATAGAGATGTGTGGAGGAAAGCAAATGAGAGATTTGAAAGCTTTAAAGTTGGTGAGAGAGTGATGAAAGAAGTAATTGAAAAGGGTAGAATGAATGTAAATAAGGCACGTGATAAGTTTGAAAGTCCATGTGAGGTGTTAGAAGTTGGTTCGAGTGGATTAAGTTATGTGTTGGGTAAGTTGTGTGTGGATGGTAGTGTGGACAGAGTTAGGGCACACCACAACCAGTTGTTTAAATGGAAGGAGGTACCCGAGTATATCCAAGAGAATGGGATGAGTAAATGGTTGAAAAAGGAACAAGTGTGAATCTAGTATGTATGAGGAATTAGGTATAGAAGGTAAACAGTTGGTGTTAGTAGAATATATGAAAAGGAAGAATACGAGAGCTTTAAGTAAGGATGAAAGAAGGGGAAATTTTATAAGTAAAAGCGAGAATAGAAATAAGTATGACAAGGGTGTAAATGTGCAAGTGAGTGTGGAAGATAAATATATTAATACAGATGAAACGTGGCTGAGTATGAATGATACCTATAGTGTGTGTGGCTTTTCCTTAGATGATGCAAAAGAAAGTATGGCGGATGCGAGAATGAGAGATAAGAGAAAGAGAAGTAGTATGACTGGATCTTTTATTAAAGTAGAAACTGGTTTTGATGAAAAGGATGAATTGCTGACGGAAATAAGTGAGATTTTAGGGCCAGATGATAGTGAGGTAGATGGGATAGTGCATGATATATTAGATGATAGGGATTTAGATAGGAATAGTGTTAATGTAGCGAATGATTGTGATAAGGAAGAAGTGAATGAGAGATTGTATGAAGGCCCAGTTACTCGGAGTATGACAAGGGTGTAAATGTGCAAGTGAGTGTGGAAGATAAATGTATTAATACAGATGAAACGTGACTGAGTATTAATGATACCTATAGTGTGCGTGGCTTTTCCTTAGATGATGCAAAAGAAAGTATGGCGGATGCGAGAATGAGAGATAAGAGAATGTGAAGTAAAGTAGAAACTGGTTTTGATGAAATGGATGAGTTGCTGACGGAAATAAGTGAGATTTTAGGGCCAGATAATAGTGAGGTAGATGGGATAGTGCATGAGATATTAGATGATAGGGATTTAAATAGGAATAGTGTTAATGTAGCGAATGATTGTGATAAGGAAAAAGTGAATGAGAGACTGTATGAAGGCCCAGTTACTCGGAGAAGAGGTCCCATTCCCGACTGCGACTGGGTAATGAAAAAAATAATGTAAGTGTTGTGTGAGAAGGATTTGGCAAAGTAAGGGGGAAGGAATGTGGAGGATCAATTTTTATTTATTTTTTTTTTTTTTTTGCCAAATCCTGAGAGAGAGAGAGAGGGGGGTAGTTAGTGTATCGATTGTTTGTTGTGAGAAAGACTGTTGGTATAAATGAGGTTGTTTGTTTACTTTTAGCTAGGTTATGACAATGGTAAATGTTTCGGAGCGAATGCTTTTCTTGATTGACTGCGACTTGAGGCAGTTGTGTGAACGCTGCATTGGAAGTGTTTTGTTTATTTTTGAGCCGTAATTCCTCCTTTGGAGAGAAATTAGTTTTTGAATGATGCTCAACCGTTGATGACCTGGCCTGTATTACGATTATATTTAGACTGCTCTTTGGATTTAGATAAATGTTGATGACCCGGACTGGATGAACTTTCGATTGCTGTTATTGATGAGGATGATGATGATGATGATGATTATGACCACTAATTGACTGTTCAGTTCAGTTGACTGGAACTGAATATAATTCCGTTTGCCACAGATTGGTGGCTGTGCCAAGGACTGATCGGTTTGTGTGCGAAGACAGTTTCCGCGCTAATAAATAAACAATTATAAACATATTTGGTTGTGGTGCATCTTAGTTTTAAGTTTCGATATTTTCTCCGGGTTTATATGAATGTGGCATTCTTATTTATTTTGTATGTTAAGCTTTTTTTGTATTGTCTATATTAATATCTTTAGTTTGGTTGTTATAATTCTAGAATTAAGTGATAATTTAGTTTTAAGGAATACAATTAGTAAGGTTATATATTTTTTTTTTCCTTTTTGTCTAAGAGTCTGGTTTAGATAACGTAAGGGGAAAGTTTTTTTTGTTGAGATAATTGTCAGTAGGTGTGATTCAGGGTGTGGGGCTTGATTTTGCAACATCCCGCCACACTGTGAATGGGAGTTAGGAGTGTTGGTGAAAATGGCAAAAAAAAAAAAAAAAAAGAAAAGAAAAGGAAATTTGACTGATTGCAATAATTACAGAGGCATCACACTTACGTCAGTTATCACAAAAATATGTAGTATGCTCATTCTACAGAGGCTGGAGAGAAATATAGATGAAAAGCAGAGATGAAAAAGCGGGATTTAGAAAAGTTAGAAGTAGTACTGACCAAATATTCATTTTAAGACATTTTGTACAGCAATGTGTAGTATATTGGAATCCACTGTTGATGGCATTTGTGGACTATGAAAAAATCTTTGATAGTGTGCACCAGCCAATTTTGTGGAGAGTGCTGCGTTATTATGAAGTTCCTCTTAAATATGTGAGTTTAAGTAAGTCTGTTCATGAGCATAGTAACTGCAAAGTTGATGTTAGTGGAGTCCTATCAAATGAATTTCCAGTGAACAGTAGAGTACTCCAAGGCAATGCCTTTCACCTATGTTGTTCATCCTCCTCATGGATTTTGTAATGCATAGAAAGTTGGAGATGGTGAATGATTGGACTGGATTGGTTATAGGAAATTAGCTGACCTAGAGTATGCTGATGACGCTTTCCTTATTAGCAGAACACCACAGAATTTGCAAAGTTTGCTTACCAGAATGCATGAAATATCTCAGGAGGTTAGGCTCAAGATAGATAGAAGAAAGAGAGATGATGAGAACGGAGTATGTAATGGAAGATGAAATATCATTGGAGGGAGAAAGGTTTAATGATGTAAAATCATTGAAATACTTAGGAGCTATGATTTCTAATTCAGGGTCTTTAGAATTGGAGTTTAATGAAGGGTTAAAAAAAGCAAATTAGGCAATGTCTAGGTTAAATAAAATTTGGAGATCAAATCGCCTAAAATTACACATAAAATCAAGCTATATATCAGTTTAGTGAGATCGGTGATACTGTATGGACATGAGTCGTGGTGTGAGAATGAAACAATATTTAAGATATTTTTTTAGATTTGAGAACAAAGCCAACAGAAGAATATTGGGAGTTAAATGGCAAGAAATGAAACTATAAGAGAGATTACTCGAGTGCCATATGTGGATAAGATCATGGGGAGGGGCAGATGGAGATGGTTTGGTCATGCTCTTCGCACTTTTCAAGAGAGATTAGTTCACCAAACTTTCAACTGGGCTCCACAAGGCACTAGAAGAGTTGAAAGTCCCAGACCTATATGGCCGAGGACTATGAAGCGTGAAGTAGGAGCGGACGATTGGAGAAGTATTGATTTAAAAGCTCAAGAGAGTTATGGCTGGCGAGATCAACTGAGGCCCTTTGCGTCAATAGGCGTAAGAGGAGATGATAATGATGATATATATATATATATATATATATATATACAGCGAGAAAGAGAGTTATGGTTAGTGATGAGATGAAAATTTCCTTCAACTCTGCAATTTTCACTTGGAAATATAATAAGATTATGTTTCGTGGAAAGGAGAGAACTTTTTTCATGAGCATATCCCTTGTCTCTCTGATTGGAAGAAGAGATCTTCTCTAGATGACTGCTAAAGTGAGACTAGCTACTAAATAAAAAGATTACTCTACAGTCGTAACCATTCTACATTACCATAATTACAATAATCACAATATAATTAATTCATAACATATCATATCAAGAATAATTATATATAAATTGCTAAAATTTACTTTTAAAGTCAAAATAATGGGGAAGCTCGTAGAATACCTTTTTCTAGGTATAGCGTAGAGTTATATTCTGGCACATAAATTAGTTTTCTATTCACAGGTGTTAGTTAAATCATGAAAATGTTAATCATGAATGTAGATATAGTGAATGTCAGTGTTGATTACATACGTTTTAACTGAAAATGTAATCAGCAGAGAGAGAGAGAGAGAGAGAGAGAGAGAGAGAGAGAGAGAGATAGTAATTGACCAACAATTAAATTCATTTTTAGACATTCATTCATATCAAAAGAAATTTTCGCTTGCTATTGTAATGATTCCAATAAAAGATATTGTATTATGCCTTCAAAAACTCATTAGTATTTTTAAAATGCTAGATTAACTGCTAAAGACTTTCATCGGCCTTTATATATTCATAGATCACAACATTTTGTAATTCAAAAGGATACTTTACTATAAGATATTTCTCAAGTCATTCAGATTCAAGGGGATGTGGCATCTCAGTCTTTAGATCCTCAGCCACTTGCTTTATATCTATCAATATTATTTACAATCCCTTTTCGGAAAGCTTTTCCGTCTCATCGCTTGCATTCGTGATAAGGAACGGTTAGCATTGAGATTAAAACTAAAATTTTAAATATACACAGTAAAATCTTTGCTGCGTTGTTAATTCAATCTTTTTTGCAAAAGCTTTGATTCTCTTGATAATACCGAGGCCCTATGGGGAAATTGTAGATAGTTATCACAGAGTATCGGTTACGGGATTATTTTGTTGGATTCAAATGCTGATCCAAGTAATGGGTGATTTTAGAAAAACAATAGCTGTAATTAATAATGAGTCGTTGTCGTTTAAGTGTTTGTAGGATTTGTTTTTAAGGATCCTTACACCAACATTTGCCCGGCTCGAAGTTAAACTACCTACTTACTACGGATCATTATGTTTTGTAATCCTACACATGCCACAAGGTTTCTAGTGAATAAGCTCATTACATAGGATGATTTGCACGTTTGCTTTAACACCAACCAAGATATTTTTGTTAATGGGAATAATTCTAAAGGAAGGTGATAGAAATTGTATAAAAAATCTAATTGAAATATGGTGTTCCAAATGCCTTAATCCTGAACACAGGTAATAAATATTTTTTCTTGGCTCCACAAAAAAAATCGAATGGTTCTAGGTTGGAATGGTCAAGTGAAGGTGTGTCATGCTGCCGCTCGGGAGAGATTTCTTTTCTGGAGGGATAGTGAGAAGCTAGGAACGAAGATTGACCGTATAAGAAAAGCACCGGCGTAGAAGGCCATTCACTTTAAATATACCGAGGATGTTTAATAAATAAATGAATAACGAATGATAGAAAGGAACACAAATAAGGACGTTATCATGTGGACGTAAGCCTATTTGAATCAACATTAATGTATAAGTGTTGTGCATGAAACTGTTAAGAAGTCAACTTGATATCCAAACTATGTAATTTTCTCAATATAAAGCTGCTAGTAATTATATAATCATTAATAACTTACTTTCAGGGTATTAGCGTAGGGACTCATTTTGTAGTTTTGCCATCTGCGCTTGTTTTTGTTTTCGCAAATTATAGAATACATTAAAGGAAAATGAGCATATCCTACTTTCATGACAAAATTTGAGAAAATTGTCATTCTGAGAATACGCAACTTTTTTATATGATTAATGAATAATGTAAATTTCTAAAAGGTGTTGTTAGAATGTAATAGTAATCTCATTTACCACAATAAGATATTCATTAAATAACAAAATATCAGTTATTTCTGACACATGTCTGGGATAAGGCAAATCATTATTAAACTGATCAAACAAAAATGTCTCAGAGAAGTTAACGTCATCATTGGAGGAGACATCATTACTAACAAAAATACACTCAAAAGACAGGCTATTTGAATTCTCAAAAAAAAAAAAAAAAAAAAAAAAAAAAAAAAAAAAAATCATCACAAGCTAATGTTTTTTCACATGACAAGTTAGTAGAACAGTCAGAAGACGACGCTATAATGTAAAATGTCTCCTCTAGACATTTTGATAATAGATTCATTGTCATAAACTAGCGTATCATTATCAGACATGTTAGTAGAAAACCAATTTTATTTTATTTTACGAAGAAAAGAATAGCTGTGGGCGTCCTGTATAACAAATTAAAGTGTGACATGGGTAATTTTGAGACCCTGAAATATACACCCAGTTATTAAAAGCCGGCCTTTATTTTAAAATGGAATAAGATATTCAGGCTGCTGTAATTATCATTTTTCAGTTGTAATTATCCTATCAAGAATAATGTTGCAAGACGATAAATGTATTTTTAAACGATCCATTTATCTAGTGATATGGGCGAAATAACAAATTCTTAGCTCAAAATATTATCCCTTTCCTACCTCTTCTTGTGCTTTTGTTGTGCTCTGCCATCTCCCTGAATATTGAGAAAAACTCTAGCCTACCGGTTCAATGCTCTGTGATGGGGAAAAAAACATTCATGTTGGTTGTCCGTTCATAGTAGGCTATCTACCGCTCAACTGATTAGCTACCTCTATCTTAACAAACTAATAGTATAATCATAATTTTACTGCATTTGTCAAATTCTAATTTCACAGAC
>NC_090734.1:68222814-68240314 GCF_036898095.1 Palaemon carinicauda
TGCGTTGCGACCAGGCAGTTGTTTGCCTTCGGGGCAGCTTTACAGTAGAAACGAACCAGTATTCAAAGTGTAATAATGCTTCCCAGATATGTAAACTTCTCTACTAAAAGTAATTGTAAATATTACTGCTGAATTATAATATACACTATATTTAATCGGGATGTTATTACACAATGCATATTCACTTTATAAATTCTATTATAAGGAGAAAATGGTTTAAAATATATGAAAAATAGCTTAAAATTGCGTCAGCTTCCGGGGCGCTTCCACCGCCCCCGGACCCCCAGCTGCTCTATTTATGTTTTACGACCCCCCCTTTGTGAACTTGCTGGATCTGTGTTTGCTACATGATCTATCACTTGTTTCTAGTGATGGTCTCATATATTTTACATAATGCACACTACATGTAAAAGATACAGGTCGGTAATTGAGAGTTTCCTCATTATTTCCCTTTCTGAAGATGGGACCAATCTTTGAAATTTTCCATAAGATGGGTAATATCACTGCTCTAAAGCATCTTTGATCATCGTTGTTACAAGAACTACTAACTCATTAATTAAGGCATTTATTAAAAAAACTTGGGGTGGATTCCATTTTGTCCCATTTATTCTTTTTAGCCTTGATTATCTTAAGTAGCAATGAAACAGTATCTAAATCCACTTCTATGTTATCTACGGTAGGTCCAACATACCGTTCCCCAAAACCTGGTATGTTTGACTTTGATTCAATAATAATGATACTTTGAAAAGCTTCATTTAATTTATAAGCTTTTTGAATACCATTATCTGTCATCAACATGTTTCTTTTCTTAACTCTTAACACATTCTCCTTAAGTCTAGTCCTCCAAAAAGACTTAGTACTACATTTAATGTCCTTTGAGAGTCGCTTTTCAAAAACAGTTTTGGCCAATTTTACTATAGCATTTGCTTTATACCATTCTTGTCTATATCTTTCTGCTCTGAGAGGAGTTTTTCTTGCCCTGATCTACCAACAGCAATTCTTAACTCATCGAATTGTAGTTGGTCTATCCAATTCTTCCAAATTAATTCATTTCTTCCTCTTATATATTAAATTTTTACCACCTGGGAGAGAGAGAGAGAGAGAGAGAGAGAGAGAGAGAGAGAGAGAGAGAGAGAATTTGATTTCAATCTTACTACATTTTTCTTGTAGCCACCTTTGAACGTAATGTGTTGATTATTTAGTTTTAGTTTCATCCAAAGTTGAAGGATTTCGTAAAATCCAAGCTTTATATCATAAAACCTTTTTAATTTCCTCATATTAGAAATCTCTCCGAGAAACAGATTGGTTTTTATTTCTTTGAAGATTTTCCTTTCTTCCGTTTTATTTGTTTTATAGTAACAACAAAAACCACTATACTTGCTACCTCATAAACTAAAACCTCAGCTTTGTTTGAAACATACATCACATTTAGAACCGATAAACTTATTGATTAATTATAGAATTATTTAAGTTTTCATGCATCATATATTTATTAATCATATCACATTTGAGTATTACAATTGATACTGAAAAAAAGTGGCAACCAGATTACATTTTAATGCGATTTAAATTTCCATTATCATTAGATAAGAGTTTTGCCACAGATACTGAACAGAACAAAAGTTAACTGATAAAGCAGCTATATCTCACTCCCTAGAAAATTTTATTGTCACTTGACAAGTGTACCAACACATGGTTTAATCTCCATAAAAAGTTCTTATCAAAATAAATTCAGCAAAACAAACAAAAGCGCTTAATTATCAATAGGAATATGCATATCGAGAGATTAAAAATAAGCATGAAGAAACCAAATGAAACTGATAGTTACATCAAACGTTGATACATACTGTACATATACAAGGGAGAGAGAGGGGGTCGGTGTAAATTAATTTGTCCTTAGCGATGTATAACAAAATACACTCCTTGGATATATATATATATATATATATATATATTTATATATATATATATATATATATATATATATATACTTACGAAGCTGGTCTAGTTTAGAGTAAATATCGTAGTTTATTGATAATTAGATTTATATTTTATATATTGTTTTCATTAGTGCAATGAAGAGATTATACCCAGCCCATGAAATGAGCCCCTCTAATGTAGGTAAAAGTATTTTATGTAAAATTACATAAAACTTTCGTTGTGAATTTCATTATATTCTTTATTCAAGTTAAGATATCTAATTTTCGTTTTTTTTTTTTTTTTTTTTTTTTTTTTTTTTTTTTTTTTTTTTTTTTGTAAAGAATTAACTTTTCATTTCACGTATGTTTGCTATGTAGTCTTACGTTGTCTATTTGAAAGTGTTGTGGGATTCACGCGAGAGAAGAACAAGGGCTTAGGTAATGTTCTTTTTATATTTTTTGATGTATTGCGTCATATTTGAGAGAGAATTTCAGAGCATGCGTTTTGAATGTTCTTTACCACGTGTTTACGAAGGTTCGTGAATACCCCACGGTGAGAGGTTATCTTTTTTTTTTTTTCTTTTTTTTTTATATTTCGGTGACATGGGTGGGCACAGCTAGCTGACTGAGAGAGCCATGTGGCGTAGCGTATGTACAGCGTTTGGGAGAGTAATATTTGACAAGTGTCAAAGTTGTCAAATATTGACACTTGGGCGTCGCCCCTGCTACCAGACCTCAACCCTTGAAGGTTCTGGAAGCGTTTTAGGTTTGATATATATGGTGACCAAAGGTTGGGTTAGAGAGAGACAGACAGACATAGAGATCGAGTTAGAACCGCAGCTTGATATAGCCTCCTTCCCCTCTCCCTCTCTCTCCCGCAAATAACTGATTGTACAATCGAAAGTGTTCATTACGTTAGTGTGTTCTTTTCTAACTAAGTGACTCTCTGACCCAAATCGTGGTCAAAAATACGCATGACTAAAAGGTGATTGTGAATTCACTGTATTAGGGTGAGTGTTGGTATTGTATAACGTTTATTTTTGTAAACGGCTCTATAGGGAAGATAGTGTTGTTACGTGATTCATAAAGTGTCAAACTTGAACATTTTATTATCCAGTTTTTGTATAATTTTCATGGCATTATTTCTTTTCTTAAGTTAAGGTTTATTCAGTTCAAGTTATTATAAATTTCAGATCATAACAGTTTTGTCTTATTCAAAGTTTTATTCAGAATTAATTTCTTCTAGTGACTTAATTTTATGTAAATTCTTTTCAGTGTTGTAATTTATATAGAATATATTTATTTTTGTAAAGAGTGTATTATTCCAATCATCATTGTTTGAGACTAAATTCCGCTTGATTTCTGTTAAGCACCACAGTGGGAGTTAAATACGGTTTAATAATAATTAAGAGTAATTACCCAAATTAGCTTTGAGTGAGCTTAAGAGACCATTGGATCTTCAGTGTTTTATATATTGCTGTCTGTGGGTAATTTAACGGTCTCAGGATTCGTGTATTAATGTTTTAAAGTGTAACAGTTTTAATATAAGAGCAAATAAGGTAACTCGGAATTCGAGAGGTTAATTAACTTCCCAGTCGTAGTATATATAATGTCGGGAATTTTCGAACTGATCATTCGAAAATCCCGCCATTTAACTCCGCCAACGTTACGTTAAATTGGAGAGAAGGCTGGAAGAACTCGCGGGCGTTGAGACGAATGACTATGGTTTAATACGAGACTGTTTTAAAGCCTAAAGAGTAACCACCTGGTAAGGAAGGAGCGGATGTTAAAGAAATTGAGTATTTGTAATTTATGATTCACGAATATAATGTCATTTTATTGTAACATGACGAAAATATCCTATGTATAGGTTTAGACTCAGAGGGCGCGGGAAACAAAAGTTTTCGTCAGAGATGCGGAGCGCAGCTCGGCCTCTTTTGTCCAAGGTCCTCAGCTCAAGTAAGTCCTCTAAATTGTAGTCTCTCTCCCCCTATTGTAACCAGGTCGGTTTCTCTATAGTTTTTGCAAGTGTTATGTGAGAATTGTATCTATGTATATTTAGTTGATCCTTGTGATTGGGGATCAGTGCTATTCATTAAATTACGTGAGAAAGCCTTGGTATGCCGTTTACCAAGGCAAATTGTTGAAATCATAATTAATTTTACTTAATTTGAGTCCGATGTGGACTTAGTTTTTTTGGGAACGCATGAGGTTATTTCGAGTCATATAGTTCATTTAGTATGCAGAGTAAATGTTTTGTTATGTTATTCCCTTTCTTCAATAACTATTTTTGTAATAAAATTGTTAAAGTGTAGCTGTATTTTGTTGATTCCTGGAAGGTTTTGGGAGTCTTACCTCTTCAAGGTCTTGCTATCGGCCCTTAACATCGGGCCAAGAACGTTATTATCTGTCGAAGTGAAATTCACGACATATAATATTATATGTTTGGCTCCCAGACACCAGCCGTAGTATAATATATTTTGTTATTGCCCCGACCAGAGATACATACAATATAATATTTTGTAACTTTTCGAATATTCTACCACAAATTGGGATAAATTACACTAAGCATAAGCAAAACATGTTATTATAAACTTTCTTTGGATACCAGAATCTAGTAAAACGTGAAATAAATAAAACTTGATATTGGTGAAAATTGTGGTGATGTAATCGGAGCATTCTACTGTCAAACACCGAATCGGGAATGTGTCGCGGTTTTAACTCCGGGGTGAAATTATGAATTCGTTTAATTGTGGTTTTATGCAATTTATGCAACATCTACAATATCCTCAAACCGAAAATATTGCTATTGATTTTATTAATAGCAATATTTCCATCTTGAACAGTCCTTTGTTCCTTGAAAATCAAGAGTTTAACATTTAAACTTTATTCTTGAAAACCCAATCTTTAACAGTCAAATTGTTTAATTAAGAAGGCGTGGTGAGAGGGCGTGGGGAGGAGGAGCACTTCATTTTTTTTCTTCTGTAGTACGTCTTGTAATTCAACTTTTAATTTTAGGTAACAAATTATCAACAAGACTTTCATTCAACTCAAGTGACTGAATCATGCGCGCTCTCCAAAGCTTAATTATTCAACTTCAAATTTCAATCATATTTTTGTTCCACTAACCCTCTTGTTGACGATTATGACGAGGTTATCATTTTGATCACCTATCGCAGTATAATGCATATAATGATTATCACGATCATAACTAATATTCACTCTAGTTGTAGGTCCTGTTTACAGAACATTGCATCCCAAATATGGACATGATTTCCAACACCAAGAAAAGGGTTACCCCAAAGAGTATTTTCCAAGATACTCTCTTTTTCCTGGTATCTATGATGAATTTACTTGGTACTTATTTAACCTGTGCTGAAAATTCTTGAATTACCAAAATTCTTGAATTACCAAATGCTATCAAATCATTTTGGGATTAAAGTCAAATTCTAACGCAAAATGTTGAGGCTTTGTGATTAATCAATATAAGCACTAAACTTGAACTATTTACGTATCTATCACAGCTAGTTTTTTCTCATTACGACTAGATGATTCTGATTTTCTTAAACTGAATGGTATAGAATGCATCATATAATCTTCTCACTGTATTATTATTATTATTATTATTATTATTATTATTATTATTATTATTATTATTATTATTATTATTACAGGCTAGGCTATAACTCTAGTTCGAAAAGCAAGCTTCTATAAGCCGAAGGGCTCCAACAGGGAAAAAATAGTTCAGTGAGGAAAGGATACAAGGACATAAATAAACTACAAGAGAAAAGTAAACAATCAAAATAAAATATTTCAGGAACAGTAACAATATTTAATTAGATGCTTCACATAAAAAAAAAAGAGGAAGAGATAAGATAGAACGATAGAACAGCAAGCCCTAGTGTAACCCCCAAGCAAGAGAACTCTAACCCAAGACAGTAGAAGACCATGGTACATGGGCTATGGCACTACCGAAGTCCAGAGAACAATGGTTTGATTTTGTAGCGTCCTCCTAATAGAGCCGCTTACCATAGCTAAAGAGTCTCTTCTACCCTTACCACGAGGAAATTAGCCACTGAACAATTACATTGCCGTAGGTAATCCCTTGAATGTAGAAGAATTGTTTGGTAATCTCAATGTTGTCAGTTTTATAAAAACAGGAGAATGTGATAAGAACACCCAACTATTCGGCGTATGTGTATGAAAAGCAAAAATGAGCTGTAACCAGAGATAGAGACCCAATGTAGTACAGTTTGGTCAGTCAAAGGACCCAATAACTTTAGCGGTAGTATCTCAACGGGAGGCTGGTGCCCTGGCCAACCTACTACTGTAACAGTATTCTTACAACGTCGTAATATGAAGCATGTTGCAATACAAATTTTATTCTAAAATCAGAAAATATGAAGATACGAGTTGTAAAAGACTTTATCAAAATTTGGAAAGTTTTTTCCTGTTCAAAACCTCTAACAAAAATATCCTTTTTGTTTCACAAAAATAAGTGTATACAAACTTTCTGTGATATTCTATAAACTATTGAACAAACTTAACCGAAGTAGGTACTGGAAAATTGGCAAAGGCTCGAATCTTACTTCAAATAACCCCCTATCACTTTTCAGAAACAACATAAGCTAAATAACCAATTCATTCTTTGAAGAAAAATATTTACTTATCTATGATAATAAGTCAAGCTTTTGCAATTGTCCAATCAAAGAGTCTGAACAAATGATTAAATCATTTGTATAGGCAAACAAAATATCACCTAACATATCACCATAAACTATACTGGTCATACTCGAGAATATAGTAGTCGCACAGCAGTACCAAATGGCATGAGTGCTAAAAGTTGTGCAATTAGTTCACTCTGTCTCAAGAAGAATTTGTTATAAACCCCAAAGTAAATGTAAAGATGAAGTGTTCGTGTGGTTTCCCAACGCGTTGATAATGTCATCTGTAGGCCGACAGTACATGGCACTGGGAATCTATCAGGAATTGTTTCTTCATTAATTTGCGAACATTTATACAAATTGCCAAGTTTTATCTTTGTTTGGTTAATTAAGCAGGCCTAGTGGTGCATTGAATGGGCTAATTGGTTTTCTAATTACGTTTTACTTTAGGTTGATTACATCTTGAACTCTAGTTAGAAATCGATATGAAGAAACATACATAATTTCATCTGGGTTAATTGATCTTATTTGATATTCAATTACAGATGTTTTCTCATTATTCTTATCTGGTGTAGAAATACATCTCAGAGATATTTTCAGCTAAACTATCACCAATAAGCTTGTGCAAGGTGCTAACAGAGAGGCGAGGTGAATGCAAGTAAAGTTTATTCAACAGTTAACGAGCTTATGTACAAGCAGTTACTAGCAAGAATGTCACAAAAATTCAAACAAACTTAAATATGTGATAGCAAGCTTAAACAGTTGTAGTATTATCAGTGTGGGAGAGAGCGAGAGATAACAAAGCAATAGCATTACATTGTATGAGCGTGTATGAAACATGTGTGGTACATGGCTCCCCACCCCCCAAAAGAGACATGCATGTGAAATAGGGCACAATGCTTTAGAGAGGTGAACTGTAGGTGTGCCATCTTGCAGGCGATACGCAGGTTATAGGTGATCAATGGAGACCCAGTCTTCTTTGCCATAAATGTCAATTAAGAAAGCCTCCAGTGTGTGGCTGATCATGAGGGAATGGTCCATGTAAGGAGGTGTCAGCAGTGGCTTGCTAATGTCGTTGAGCAGGAAGACGTGAGTTGCAGCGTGTAAATATTTGCTTCACTGGTGGCTTATAAGTCTCTAGTGGCATGAAGTAAATTTTCCCACTACGTGACGTAGACACTGGAGATTTCAAAGAAAGTTGCAGATGGAAAAAGTTCATCAGGGACGACCAACAGGTCACCATACACCATTTCAGCTGGCAAGACATCTAAGGCATCCTTAAGAGTGCTCCTTAATCCAAGGAGGATCTTGGGAATCTGAGTAAACCAGTTGGAGTCTTTGCAGCAGGATATCAAAGCTGCTTTGATGGTGCTATGAATATGTTTAATCATTCTGTTAGCTGCAGAATTGTAGGCGATTTTCTGATGTAGGGTGATGCCCAGGAGATTTGCTAATGATATCCATAATTGAGAGGTAAACGTGGTACCCTTGTCAAAAGTAATATGCTTAGGGATACCAAATCTCACTATCCACCTTAAGAGTAAGGCAGATGTTCATGAAGCAGACATGTGGTTTACATGGGAATGGCTTTAGGCCAAGGAGTGGAGCCATCAATGACGGTAAACAGGTAACGATGTCCTTGTGAAGCGGATAGGGGACCTACTATGCCGACATGAATGTGGACAAATCAATGCTAAAGTTGTGGAAAGGTGCCCACTCCTTAATCCATGAGTTGATGTACTTTTGAAGTTTAGCATGAAGTACAGGTGCAGACCCAATCCTTAGCATCCTTAGTAAAGCCGTGCGAAATGAACTTCGTCTTCAGTAGCTGTGCAGTGGATTGGCGCAATGGATGTGAGAGTCCATGGATGAAATCAAACACCTGTCGGCGCATAGGAGCAAGTATCCATGGTCATGGTCTACCAATACTACCATCACAGAATAGGGTGGCGCTAGAGTCATCTAGGGCAACGTCTTCTCATTGAAAGGATGTGCAGGATGTCCTACGTGCTTGGTACTTTGGATCTTTTCGTTGGCATTGTAATCCAATACCAGGTGAATGGCAGCCAATGGGTTTATTGACAGGGCATCGACAACAAGATTCATTTAATCAGGGATGTGTTGAAGGGTGCAGTTGTATTTAGCCAAATTGGAAAGAGGTTGGAGAACCAGGTGTTGGACTATCTAGAGAAAGCGTGTACCAGAGGTCACTGCCAATGACCGATGAAGGGCATACCTTCCAATAAGTGGCGAAAGTGACAGACACCCAAAAGCACCACCAGCAATTTGCTGTTGAAGGTAGAGTATCCAGATTCTACCTTGGACAGTTTTCTACTGAAGATGGGCAATGGGCGGGGTGAACCGTTGACCACCTGCTCGAATAATGTCTTAAAAGCAATGTTGCTGGCATCAATGGAGAGAAGGAGAGGGGCATGTGAGAGCAACAGCGGTAGATTGGGCATTCTCTGCGTTGCAGAGGGCCACTTCATGAAGGGAATTCTTCTTCATGTCTTTTGTCCTTGCCCTTGAGGGAGGGGTAGAGAGGAGTAAGTGTGGCAGCGATGGCTGGCAGTAACCGGTGATAATAATTTATCATGATCAAAAATTTTTGCAGTGCTTTGATGATCGAGGACAAAGAAGAAGTTATGAACAGCTGCTACCTTTTCAGGGAGAGGATGGATGCCTCCAGGAGTGATGCAGTACCCTAAGAATGATACTTCGTTGGCGAAAAAGATACACTAGTCGTACCGGACTACAAGGCTGTTAGGTTGTAGGTTGTCGAAAATCATGTTCTCTTTAGAGAAAGAGAACACACTTATGTCACCCACATAACATATGCAGAAAGGGAGGTTTCCTAAGATGCTCTCCATAAGGTGATATTTGGGAGGGGATAATCCCCACAAGGGCGTAGTGAGCCACCCTTCTTCAAGACGATGTATAATTGCGATGAACATGTCCTTGAGTTGAGGCCTATTGGCAGAGGCATAGTTCTTCCATATCAGTGAACATTTGTTTAGTGGTAGTCAAACGGTCCAGGATCAGATGCCTTAATCTGATGAGCACTGGGGGCCCTGTGTTTGGAAGGAATCAGGCATTTGGTGAAGTACAGGATGGAAGACGTCCAGGTACGAAGTGAGGAGGTGGGCGTGAGCCTTTGTGGGTGTGATGATGTGAAGCAAAAGAGGGGGCAGGGCGCAAACTGCATACACCTTCTTCTTACCCCTCTATGGACAGAAGAGGTGTACAACAATGAAAGACGCACTTGCTTACTTCTACCGTGGCCGTAAAAAGCCTCCACCACTGAAGAAACTCTCACCGACTGATGCAAGCCTGCAGCTTCACATGCTTGGAGCTCATCTCCAGATTCTAATGTGGAAGACAGCTTTCCAACTTGATCCACCCAAAGAAGCTCAAAATACTCTCAATTTTGGTTGGAACATCGAAGGATCCACCATTGCACCAGATGTCTTAACAACACCAGTTGCTTCCCAAGCATTCCTGGATGTAGTCAGCTCTAGCTGCACTGTATATGGTAAAGCATGCAGTAGCACATGCTGCAACAGCATTAACGCAGGCCTTTCATGCACAAACTACTGTAAGTGCGAGGGAGGAGACATCTGCCATCATCCTTTCGCCACCAAGTAGATGGACATTGAAGATGATGAAGGGATGTGGATGATTTACATTTTATTCACATGTTACATATACTTGCATGTATATCAGAATGGTTAACAAATCAATTCAAATTCATATACGTTTTATTTTCTTAACTCTTTCACTGCTATGGGCAACAAAATTTGACCATAGGGTTCCCTGCCACGGGCAATAAAAGTGGACAGACAATAGGAAGAACGGTAATACATTGCAAATAAATGCGCAGGACACACAATATTGTGACATCGTTTCTTGAGATATTGGTAAGATACGATCCAGTACTCAGCCTTTACTTCCTGTTATTGTAATCATGAGCTATTAGGGGGTAATATGTTATAAAAATGTGTTGATATTGCAATGTTCATAAATTCGATACACAATCGGTCAATAGAGGTGATTTTCCCCAGAATTTAGGTTAAATTTGACCTTTGACCTTTGATTTGACTTTGACATTGACCTCGTATCCCAAAAATAACTCCAGAGATGGACTCCCGATCTTGGAAAACCCATAAAACTGGTATTACACGACCTTTTATGCCATTGAGATGAAGAGTTGAAAATTAGTCAAAATTCAAGATGGCTAGGGCCACCATCTTGAGTTCTGAAAAATTCTGAATGCTGCACAAGTAGCAACCAAGCTAATTTTGCTCTCCTAACCATATAAAATACATTTCAATAAAAAAGTTTATAGTAATTAACATTGCAATGTCAACATCATGGCAACTGAGCTAAAGCTTTGGGTAGCTGTTGCACCCAAAAGACCACAAAGTAGGCTCACTTCCCCAGGAGAGCATCCTGCGGCAGGTTGCAAGCGAGTGATACTGGCTATTTCTCTCAGGGTGACCAAAGCCTTTTGGTCCCCCAATGGCTGTTGAGAGAGCTGAAAAAGCTCTGCAATTGTGAGTACTACTCCAGGAAGTATTTTTTGAGGGCATCATACACTTAGGTTGCAAAGCCGAATGGAGATTTCTATGAAAGTGTCTCAGGGATTGCTCTGTGTATATAGTCTGTTTTAATGACTGAGCTTTGATGCAAAACTGAAGTTCAACGCGCTAGAACCAAGGGAGCGTTTCTCTGTTGGCGAAGGGCCATAGTTTCGATGCTGCAGTGTGGGCGGCATCATAACAAAATTGGACGTAGTTTTAGCAATAACAAGGCAGTGATAAGCTGGTCTCTGTGGGTGTCATTAATGCGCGAGGTGGTTTCTTCATGCTAAAAGAGATGCGACATGGTGAATGTAAATAAAATTTATTCAACTGATAATGAGCTTATAAACAAACAGTTGCGAGTAAGAATGTCGCAAAAATTAAAACAAACTAAAACATTCGATGGTGAGCTTAAACAGGTTCTATTATCAGCGTGGGAGAGAACAAGAAGTAAAAAAAGACTATAGTATTATATTGTATGAGCGTGTATGAAACACGTCTTATTTATAGATACGTCAGTCACCTCTTTCACCTGCATTATTTTTTCAACCAGTAAAAGTCTCTGTGCATAAGTTTGCATCTCAATATCCTAAGAATCAAATTAGCAAATTAGTATTCAAAGGATTATAAGCTTCTAATATCCCTATGATTAGAATATATATATATATATATATATATATATATATATATATATATATATATATATATATATATATATATATATATATATATATATATATATATATATACGTATATATATATATATATATATATATATATATATATATATATATATATATATATATATATATATATATATATATATATATATATATATATATATATATACGTATATATATATATATATATATATATGTATATATATATACGTATATATATATATATATATATATATATTTATATATATATGTATATATATATACGTATATATATATATATATATATATATATATACGTATATATATATATATATATATATATATATATATATATATATATATATATATATATATATATATATATACGTGTATATATATATATATATATATATACATATATATATATATATATATATATATATACATATATATATATATATACATATATATATATACATATATATATATATACATATATATATATATATATATATATATATATATATATATATATATATATATATATATAATATATATATATATACATATATATATATACATATATATATATACATATATATATATATATATATATATATATATATATATATATATCATATATGTATATATATATATATATATATGTATATATATATATATATATATATATATATATATATGTATATATATATATATATTTATATATATATATATTTATATATATATATATATATATATATATATATATATATATATTTATATATATATATATGTATATATATATATGTATATATATATATATATATATATATATATATATATATATATATATATATATATATATATATATATATGTCCCATGTTGACGGATAATGAGACATTGGAACATGAGTTTTTTCACTTTATTATAAAAAGATTCGTGAATACGCTTTACACAGCCCGATACTCTTCAGACAAGCATCTTCTTGTTCTAATGATCGCTAGAGTGGTACTGCTTACCTCTCTGAGCCAGTAAATGCAATGTCGCTCTGTCAATTTGCTGAATTGTTAGATTTTGTCGAAATCTCCACTGTGTTGGAAATATACTCTCACCATTCCGCTTACAACACTTCACCTATCAGACTTAACACACGTCACTTATAACATAGTTCAGCGTTCGTGCACAAACATTTATGGCAGTCATAATACTGTTAAAAAGGTTAATAATCTCACTGTATAAAACACATATTTCTACATATTTTTCATTCAAGACTAAAGATCATTATTCCCCGCTATGCTTTTCACTCCGGGAGGAGGAACGCACTCGCCCTCTCTAGTCTATGATATATGGACACTACGACCCGGAATAGGGCATGGCATGTACTAGACAGAAATGCAACATGAAATATATATATAGAAATCTTATAAAATTAGATATCTTCCACAAAAAAAAAAATAAATAAAAAAATAATGAAATATTGTATGTAAAAAGGTACGCAATATGATATAGAATAATTTTACTCATTTCTTCTTATGACCTCTGTAACTATAATACAGAATCGTCATCATCATCATCATCATCTCCTCCTACGCCTATTGACGCAAATGGCCTCAGTTAGATTTTGCCAATCGCCTCTATGTTGACCTTTTAAATCATTACATATCAATTCATCATCTTCTATCTCACGCTTCTTAATCCGCAGCCATGTAGGTCTGGGTTTTCAAACTCTTCTAGTGCCTTGTGGAGTCCAGCTCAACGTTTGGTGAACTAATCTCTCTTGGGGAGTGCGAAGAACATGACCAAACCATCTCTATCTGCCCCTCACCATTATCTCATCCACATATGGCACTAGAGAAATTTCTCTTACAGTTTCATTTCTAATCCTGTCTTAACATTTAACTCCCAATATGCTTCTGAGGGCTTTGTTCTCAAATCTACAAAATCTGTTGGATATTATTTCATTGTCATACCACGACTCATGTCCATACACTAACAGTGATTAAATGGGAATCGGAGGGTTTTCCATCATTTCTGAATATGCCTCATGAGAATTTGTTTATAGAGAATGATATCTTATATTGTGATTGCGAGAAGAGGGAGGGGAACTTTAAGCTCTGACAGTTCTTCCTTCCCCTTTAATTAATCAAGAATACCCAAAGAAACAAAAAATGATATCAATATCGGTATTACTCAACCTCATCAATAACCTCCCTCTGGTGGTATGTTCTAGCTTTTTCCAAAAGAAAGATAAAAACAAGTATACATGGGTAAGAGTGGCAAAAGGAAGAGTGGTAGAAAGGGCATTAATGGATTATGTGTTGATAACTAAAAGAATGTTTGGAAGATTTAAAGACGTGCATGTGTTTAGGGGTATGGCTAACGGTATTTCTGATCATTCTTTGGAGGAAGGAAAATTAGTTGTAGCCAAAGGGGGGGGGGGGGGGGGGACATAGAGTAAGGGGATGTAAAAGGGAACTAGTGAAGGTTGAAGAGTTAATAAAACCGGGGGTAAAAAGTAAATATGAAGAAAGGCTGAAAATGGCATATGACAGAGTGAAAGAAAAAGAAACTGGTAATTTAGAGGAGGAGTGGAAGTTAGTAAAAGAAATTTTGTTTGGATTGCAAGTGATATGTGTGGCAAGAAGTTTGTTGGAGGCAGCATGAGGAAGGGCAGTGAATGGTGGAATGAAGGAGTGAGGGTAAAAGTGGAAGAGAAAAAGAGGGCTTTTGAAGAATAGTGTAGAGAAGTATGAAAGATATAGAGAGAAAAATGTGGAAGTAAAGCGCAAGGTAAGTGAGGCAAAGAGGGCAGCTGACCTGAGGTGGGGTCAGGGATTGTGTCGTTTGTATGAAGAGAATAAGAAAAAGTTTTGGAAAAAAGTGAAAAGAGTAAGGAAGGCTGGTTCAAGAATTGAAGAGACAGTGAAAGATGGAAATGGAAGGTTGTTAAAAGGAGAGGAGGCAAGGAAAAGCTGGGGGGAATATTTTGAAAGTTTACTGAATGTTGAGGATAATAGGGAGGCAGATATAATTGCTGTTGCAAGTGTTGCGGTGCCAGTGATGGGAGATGAGAATGAGAGAGAGATTACAAGAGAGTAGGATGAAATGAGAGTAGGAAAAGAATCTGGTATGGATGGTGTGAGAGCTGAGATGTTGAAAGAAGGGGGTGTGACTGTACTTGAATGGTTGGTGAGATTGTTTAATATGTGTTTTGTGTTGTCAATGGTACCAGTCAATTGGGTTTGTGCATGTATTGTACCATTGGGTAAGGGAGATGTGCATGAGTGTTGTAATTCAAGGGGCATTAATTTGTTGAGTGTAGTTGGAAAAGTGTATGGTAGAGTACTGATTAATAGGATTAAGGATAAAACAGAGAATGCAATCTTAGAAGTACATGGTGGTTTTAGAAGAGGTAGGGGTTGTATGAATCAGATTTTTACAGTTAGGTAGATATGCAAGAAATATTTAGCAAAAGGTAAGGAGGTGTATGTTGCGTTTATGGATCTGGAGAAAGCGTATGATAGAGTTGAAAGGGAAGCAATGTGGAATGTGATGAGGTTATATGGAGTTGTTGGAAAGTTGTTGCAAGCAGTGAAAAGTTTCTACAAAGGTAGTAAAGCATGTCTTAGGATAGGAAATGAAGTGAGCGATTAGTTTCCGGTGAGAGTGGGGCTGAGATAGGGATGTGTGATGTCACCGTGGATGTTTAACTTGTATGTTGATGGAGTGGTGAGAGAGGTAAATGCTCGAGTGCTTGGACGAGGATTGAAACTGGTAGACGAGAATGACCATGAATGGGAGGTAAATCAGTTGTTTGTGGATGATACTGTACTGGTTACAGACGTGGAAGAGAAGCTTGGCCGATTAGTGACAGAATTTGGAAGAGTGTGTGAGAGAAGGAAGTTGAGAGTTAATGTGGGTAAGAGTAAGGTTATGAGATGTACGAGAAGGGAAGGTGGTGCGAGGTTGAATGTCATGTTGAATGGAGAGATACTTGAGGAGATGGATCAGTTTAAGTTCTTGGGGACTGTTTTTGCAGCAAATGGTGGAGTGGAAGCAGATGTACATCAGAGAGTGAATGAAGGATGCAAAGTGTTGGGGGCAGTTAAGGGAATGGTAAAAAATAGAGGGTTGGGCATGAATGTGAAGAGAGTTCTATATGAGAAAGTGATTGTACCAACTGTGATGTATGGATTGGAGTTGTGGGGAATGAAAGTGACAGAGAGACAGAAATTGAATGTGTTTGAGATGAAGTGCCTAAGGAGTATGACTGGTGTATCTCGAGTAGATAGGGTTAGAAACGAAGTAGTAAGGGTGAGAACGAGTGTAATAAATGAGTTAGCAGCTAGAGTGGATGTGAATGTGTTGAGGTGGTTTGGCCATGTTGAGAGAATGGAAAATGGCTGTCTGCTAAAGAAGGTGATGAATGCAAGAGTTGATGGGAGAAGTACAAGAGGAAGGCCAAGGTTTGGATTGATGGATGGAGTGAAGAAAGCTCTGGGTGATAGGAGGATAGATGTGAGAGAGGCAAGAGAGCGTGCTAGAAATAGGAATGAATGGCGAAGGATTGTGATGCAGTTCCGGTAGGCCCTGCTGCTTCCTCCAGTGCCTTGGATGACTGCAGAGGTAGCAGCAGTAGAGGATTCAGCGTTATGAAGCTTCATCTGTGGTGGATAACGGGGGAGGGTTGGCTGTGGCACCCTAGCAGTACCAGCCGAACTCGGCTGAGTCCCTTGTCAGGCTGGGAGGAACGTGGAGAGGAAAGGTTCCCTTTTTTTGTTTCATTTGTTTGATGTCGGCTATCCCCAAAATTGGGGGAACTGCCTTGGTATATGTATGGATGTTGTTTCTTTAACAGCTTTTAAGAGTCTCGCTATCTCCTCCAAATCCTCTTATGAATTTATGGTTATACCCATCAAGCCCAAGGAATCCCGCTACTTCCTTAGAGGTACGTGGCCTGGGGAAATCTCTAATAGCTTGTAATTTACTGGGACAGGGTGGAATACCTTCTGGGGTTATTATATGACCTAAATATTCGACCTTTTTACAGAAAAATTTGCACTTCGACAGATTTATTTTCATACCATGATGGCGCAATGCTTCTAAAACTTTACGAATATTGTTATCATGTTCTTCAGCCATTTTCCCTGAAATTATGATATCGTCTAAATAAACAAGAACACTATTGCTAATCAAGGGAGACAACACGGCCATTATTACTCTAAAAATATTACTTAGAGAATTTTTAGCACAGAAAGGAAGAAAATTAAACTTAAATAGTTCATTGTTGGCTATAAATGCCGTTTTGCATTTACTGTTTCCCTGAATGGATATTTGATAATATCCATATTTTAGTTATTCTCAACATCGTGATGAAGATTTAACACTTACAACAAGAGGCAAAATTTGTTTACAGTGAACCTGTGAAGAAGTCATTAGTTATTCCACTGTAAGGAATCTGCAGCTTCTTAAAGAAAAAAGGTGGTTCTGTGACGGCATCTTCGATTCAGATCCATTGGGAAAACAACTGTACACAGTACATGCCATGATACAGGAAAACATGACTCTTCCCCTAATATATTGCGTTACAATTCAGAAAGATGAGAATATGTATATAATATTCCGCTTGCTTGAAAGTCTTCACTTGACTCCAGTTTCAGTGTCACTGGACTTCGAG
>NC_090734.1:68245314-68277814 GCF_036898095.1 Palaemon carinicauda
TATATATATATATATATATATATATATATATATATATATTAATATATATATATATATATATATATATATATATATATATATATATATATATATATATATATATATATATATATATTACAGCTGGCAAATTACATGACCTCCCGAGTTCCAAACTCAACTGTTTATTTTTACATAAATCTGCTATACTTGAAAAATTAACAGCAGAGCTCTGAAAAATTATGCAACTCCCAGACGACAATATATAAAAACACTGAATATCCAAAGGTCTTTTACGTACACTCAAAACCAAACTTGGTAATTACTTTACTTGAACTATTCTAAACAACCCCTTACTTCGATTCATAGTCAGGGATTACGAGCAAGGTCTAAAAGAAATATTGGTGATTGAAAATGATACACACTTTACAAAAGTAAATATATTCTATAAAATTTACAACATCAATACCAAAAATGAATCACTTGAAATATCAAATCTGAACAAAACCTTAGACTAAGACAAGAAAAGATACTTATCAAAATTATACAATCACTTGTTTCACCGAAAATCAATTTACAAAAATATTCAATCTTGATAAGTAATGACAATAGTTAACCTTTAACATTCTAACGATTAAACTCTTATTGAAATTTACATAAAAGTAATTGATACACTTACGTGTTTTAGCTCGCAAGAGGTTTCCGAACAGATAGCAATATAAATACACTTCACTGTTTTAACCTAAATTTCACAGGGCCAGTGACAAAAATTTATATAATACCAGCACGTACAATAACACAATACATTTGAAATCACATTCAGATTCATTAACGTTAGAACACACTACACACGATATATAATGGCTAAAAAACTTATTCAGTTTGGAGAGGGCACACACTCGAGTCACTTGTGGAGAGACGATTTCCTAGAGGCACATATATATATATAATGACTCACTTATTCTAGATAATTTTAAAAAGATTCTTCTAATGGTGTGGGGGCCAGGCATAGCTGTGTAAGGTTGCCAAAGAGACAAATAGAACAGGGGATCAAACCTTGCTTGCAAGGTAACCCTCTCACAGCTAACTCTGCCCACCTACCTCCTCGGAACAGTAAAGAAAGATAAAACTAACTCCGGGGTTTTCAAGAACATTCTATACACGTGGAAATATAACATGAAGTAATACCTCATAAATATGACGTAAGCCCTTGTTTACAAACCTAGTATAGTTCGTACAGCATACTTAGACAGGTTACCTAAGACTTCATAACAAGTTACGTGAAAGAAAAAGTAAATTTTTAGAAATAACGTAAATTTACATACACTGACTTGAATGAAAAATGCAACGAAATGAATGATGAAATTCCTATGCAATCTACACACAATTACCTTAACCTACAATGGAGGAACCCACCTTACAAACTGTTTACATACCCTTTAAATACACAAATGAAATACTAGAATAAAATATTAACTCTACACTAGACCATCTTCTTAAGAATATATATATATATATATATATATATATATATATATATATATATATATATATATATATATATATATATATATATACATATGTTATACGTACATATATATGTATATATGTATATATATATATATATATATATATATATATATATATATATATATATATATATATATATATACATATATTATACATACATATATATGTATATATGTATATATATATATATATATATATATATATATATATATATATATATATATATATATATATATATATATATATATATATATATATATATATATATACATATAATACTGTTGCACTGAACCTTGTCTATTGCTCTTGATAAACAATTCAGAGAATTTGAACGAATGGTTATTTATGATACAATCACTAAATATGTGACTTTCATGCATTCAGTCACAAATAGTTTATGATTTCAAATTAACTATGGGTCGAGGACAAAGACATAAGGGATTTATTTTTGGAAAATGGCTATGTATGAGTTAATACAATAAGATATAAACTTAAACCACTTGTCCATTGAAGGCAATAAGAGTTTATATTGACTACATATTTGTGATTAAAATGGGTTTGACACTATTGCTTATGGCTATCATAGATTTACTTTCAAATGTTGAATCGTAAATAGTTTTTGACTTTTGAGCTAGAGGAACGTCGTAGGAAAAACTGTAAAAAACAAAATAACTCAATTAAAGAATTAAACATGAAAATAAAGATAACTGACAAAATAGATATTTTCCATGAGCATGCCAAGTTTAATATTTATTCTTGAAAATCTTAAGTTTAATAGTCAAACTATTGAAAACCCCTAAGTTTAACAGTCAAACTTTTTTTTTTCTTGAAAACCCCAAGTTAAACAGTCAAACTTTTTTCTCTTAAAAAATGGGGGCCGTGAACCACCAAGACCATCTCTTTGATCCGCTAGTGTTATATGAAAGAGATAAAGGAAGAAATTGATTGTTGTCAGTTGTCGAGGAAGCAATGAAAATTAGAAGGTAGAGTATGCCAAGTAATCCAGTATTAACAGTGAGGTCGAAAGGAAAGTCAGGAATGATTGGAGAGAGTATTCAGACAGGAAAGCAGATGAGGCTGGCAAAGTTCGGAATTCAGGGAGCGGCTATGGCGTAAGAATTGCTCCTAAAATTATTAATGAAATCTCTGCGGGGGCAAAGAAGAAGTAGCATCAACCCATGAAAAAAGAGAGATGGATCTGTTATAACAAAAGAAGACGAAGAAAGACAACAATGGAGGATACACTTTCGTGAAGTCATAAATAGGAGATATGAAGGGAATAATTCAATTGATATACCTGAAGCTGAGAAAGACCTTTATGTGCTCATGATTCAATTCAGTGTGTTTAAAGTCAAAGCTATCATTAAAAAACTCAAGAGATGGAAAGCTCCTGGATACGATGAAATAAATGGTGAGATGATATTAGCTGAAAATGAAAGGACTCTTAGAATACTTACAGAATTATTTTTTAGAAGGTGGCATGAAGAGGTAAAACCTGATGTATGGGAGCTAGAAATGTTGGTGAAAATGGCAAAAAAAATAGAGATCTGACTGATTGCAATAATTACAGAGGCATCACAATTACGCCAGTTGTCATGAAAATATATAGTATGCTCAATCTTAAGAGACTACAGAGAAAGATTGATGAAATGCTGAAAGATGAATAAGCAGGATTTAGAAATGGTGAAGTTGTATTGATAAAATTTTCATTTTGAGACATGTACAGCAATGTGTAAAATATAAAAATCCACTTTTGATGGCATTTGTAGAATAAGAAAGTGTTTGTTAGTGTGCTCTGGACAATTTTGTGGAGTCTTGTGTTATCACGGAGTTTCTCTAAAATACGTAAATTTGTTCAAGGCTGTTTATGGGCAAAGTAAGTGCAAAGTTAATGTTAGTGGAGTCCTATAAAATAAATTTCCAGTGAACAGTGGGGTATTCTAAGGGGATGTGTTGTCACCTATGTTGTTTACCCTTCTCATGTCAGAGATGGCGGAGAAGGATTGGACTCGATTGGTAATAGGAAATTAGCTGACTTAAAGTATGCTGATGATGATGTCCTTATTAGCAGAACACAATAGGATTTACGATGCTTGCTTACCAGAATGTATGAAATATCACAGGAGGTTGGGCTCAAAGTAAATAGAAGAAACACATAGATGATGAGAACGGAATACATATGCAATGAGAGATGAAATATCATTGATGACTGTAGACGTGCTTATTTGGAGAAGCAGGAGGCCTATCATCTTTGGAAGAGTAACAGATCAGATTTGACCTGGAGTAACTATACTCAGCTTAGAGCTTTTGCTAAGAGTATTTATGCTTCAACTGAAAAGGAATACAATCTAACCATAAAAGAAACCCTGTCTGGTACAACCCAGGAACATAACTGGTGGACTACCCTTAAATCTGTACTTTTTTGGTGTTGATACAACAGTTCCTCCTTTACTTAAACTAGATGGCTCAGTCACTCACTGTCCAAAGGAAAAGTCAACCCTTTTGGCTGATGTGTTTGACATTAAGCAGAGTAATGAGAAACTCGAACTTCCTCATTCCTGTTTTCCTAAGGCTAAACTAACTAGTTTAGCATTTTGATCTTGTGATATTAAAGCTCTGTTGATGGACCTTGAAGCTTATGGAGGTGTTGACTTAAATGGTATTTTTCCTGAGTTTTTTTATAAAGACTGCAGATTTCCTAGCTCCAAAGTCATCTGTTATTTTGCACAAGCTAGCAAGAAGGGTAGCTTTTAGCACTTGTTGGAGAATTAGTAATGTTACTCCACTATGTAAATGTGTTTGTGGTAGGTCAAGTCCCATTGATTACCGCCCGATTTCCATAACTCACATATTATCTAAAGTTTTTGAATGTATCTTGGCAAAACGTCTTAATAGATTCACGGAAGGAAATCATCTATTCCCTAGTTGGCAATTTGGTTTTCGTAAAGGACTTGGAGCATGTGATGCCCTTCTTACAATCTCCAATGCTGTACAGAAATCCCTTGATTGTGATCAGGATGTTCGTATGATTGGCCTTGATTTTAGTGCTGCCTTTGACCGTGTTAATCATAAAGCCCTTGTTTTCAAACTCAAAAGTTGGGAGTGGGTCGGTCGTTTCTTAGCATTATTATTGAATTTTTAATTAATAGATCGCAAAGAGTTGTTGATGGGCACCATAGTGAGTATGGGAATGTGATATCTTGTGTTCCACAGGGTAGTGTTCTTGGCCAATTACTTTTCATACTATATACACATGACATGTGGTTTTTGCATAGGCAGATGATTCTACACTCTTTGCATCAATTCCATCTCTTGAATGTGGGGTTGCGGAATCCCTTGATAGAAATCTAGCTAAAATTAGTGCATGGTGCAAATTATGGGGTCTTAAGTTGAATCCTAACAAAACTCAAAGTATGATTGTAAGTAGGTCAAGGACAGTGGCTCCTCAACATCCAGATCTTGGCATTGATAATGTTTCTTTAACTTTTTTTATGACTCTTAAAATTCTAAGTGTAATTCTCGACAGCAAATTTACTTTTGAAAAATACATTAGGTGTGTATCTTCGTCAAAAGCTCAAAAAATTGGCTTATTAAGAAAGTCTTACAAGATTTTCGGTGATCAATCTATTCTTAAGAAGTGTTTTAATTCTTTCATTCTACCTTGTTTTGAGTATTGTTTTCCTGTCTGGTCTTCAGCTGCTGATTCTCATCTTAATTTGTTGGACAGAAACTTAAGGTCTAATAAATTTCTTATTACTGATATAGAAATTAATCTTTGGCACCGTCGTTTTATTAGTTCATTATGCATGTTGCTTAAGATTTTTAGTAATTCTGACCATCCTTTACATTCAGACGTTCC
The DNA here is from genome assembly GCF_036898095.1 of Palaemon carinicauda. Classification (NCBI taxonomy): domain Eukaryota; kingdom Metazoa; phylum Arthropoda; class Malacostraca; order Decapoda; family Palaemonidae; genus Palaemon; species Palaemon carinicauda. Next base: position 68,250,680 of record NC_090734.1, read on the forward strand.
TGGACAGTTCCATCCTGTTCGTAATAATAGGCATGCAGTTAATTCTAATAGTCAGGCATTCTTCATCATGAGGCTCAATACCACATAGTATTATAGAAGCTTTATTCCAGCTGTGACCAAGTTGTGGAATGATCTTCCTAATCGGGTAGTTGAATCCGTAGAACTTCAAAAGTTCAAACTTGCACCAAATATTTTTATGTTGACAGGCTGACAAAGTCTTTTTATAGTCTATATATGAATTATCTGTTTTAATGTTGTTAATGTTATTTTAGAATATTTTATTTAAATTTTTCATTTTTTATATAGTTTTTTATTTCCTTGTTTCCTTTCCTCACTGGGCTATTTTTCCCTGTCGGAGACCTTGGGCTTTAGCATCTAGCTTTCCCAGCTAGGGTTGTAACTTGGCTGTAATAATATTAATGATAATAAACGGAGAAATTATTAATGAGGTAAAATCATTTAAATATGTAGGAACTATGATCTCTTAGTAGAATTGCAGTTAATGAAAGATTGGAAAAAGCTAATCAAACAATGGCTAGGATAATTGAAATTTAGAAATCAAATCGCTTGAAATTACATAGAAATCACGCTATATATCAGTTTAGTGAGATCGGTGTTACTGTAAAGACATGAGTTAAGGTGTGACAATGAAAAAACATCCAACAGATTTTGTAGATTTGAGAACAAACCCTCAAGATGAATATTGGGAATTGAATGGCAGAACAGTATTAGAAATGAAACTATATGACATTACTCTAGTACCATATGTGGATGAGATCATGGTGAGGGGTAGATGGAGATAGTTTGGTCATGCTCTTTGCACTCCTCAGGAGAGATTAGTTCACCAAACTTTCAACTGGGCTCCACAAGGCTCTAGAAGAGTTGGAAGACCCAGGCCTACACGGCTGAGGACTATGAAGCGTGATGTATGATAGGAGATGATGAATGGAAAAGTATTAATTTAGAAGCTTAAGACAGAGACGACTGGGGAAATATAACCATAGCCCTTTTGCGTCAATAGGCATAGGAGGAGATGATAAATATACAATATATATATATATATATATATATATATATATATATATATATATATATATATATATATATATATATATATATATATATATATATATACATATATATATATTCTTACGAAGCTGGTCTAGTGTAGAGTAAATATTGTAGATTATTGGTAATTTTATTTATATTTCATATATTGTTTTCATTTGTGCATTGAAGAGATGATATCATACCCAGCCCATAAAATGAGCCCCTCTCATGTACATATAAGTATTTTATGCAAATTACGTAAGACTTTCGTCGTGAATTTCATTATTTTCTTTATTCAAGTAAGATATGTAATTTACATATTTTCTTTTAAAGTATTAACTTTTTACTTCATGTACGTTTGCTATCAAGTCTTACATTGTCTATTTGAAAGTGTTCTAGGATTCATGCGAGCTAGGAATAAGGGCTTAGGTAATGTTCTTCTATATTTTATGATGTATTGCGTCATTTTTGAGAGAGAATTTTAGAACATGTGCTTTGGAATGTTGTTTACCACGTGTTTTCGAAGGTTCGTGAAAAGCCGGCGAGAGGATATTATCTTTTTTGTTATTTCGGGGACAATAGGTGGGCGGAGCTAGCTCGGAAGTCGTCTCATGGGTGCATTGATTCACCTTCTGGCATTTTTATCTAGTTGGAAACTTTGACGCTTGGGTGCCACCCCCGCTACCAGAACTCGATCCTGGAAGCTTCTGGAATTAGCCACAATTTCATAAATAGGTGACCCAAGATTGGGTTAGAGTGAGAGACAGAGAGACATAGAGATAGAGTTAAAACTGCAGCCAGAAGATAGCCTCCTTCCCCTCTCCCTCTCTCATTCACGCCCATAACTCGGTTTTTGTCCGAAGTGTTCAGTGCATTCTAGTGTGTCCTCTCCTCAGTGACTCTGTGCCCCAAAGCAAATCGTTTGTCATGCACGGCTAAAAGGTGATTTTTGAAATAGGGTTAGTGTTTACATTGTCTAACGTTTTTTGTAAACGGACCTTTAGGCAGGGTAGGTTTGTAAAGTGATCTGGTTAACTATTATTCATTAAGAGTCAAACTTAAACATTGTATTTTTTCAGAAATATTTCAAGCATTTGTATTATATTCATTGCATTATATATATATATATATATATATATATATATATATATATATATATATATATATATATATATATATATATATATATATATAAATATATATAAATACATATATATATGTATATATATATATGTATATATATAAGTGAATATATATATATATATATATATATATATATATATATATATATATATATATATATATATATATATATATATATATATATATATATATATATATTTATATGAACATATATATATATATATATATATATATATATATATATATATATATATATATTCATTTATATATATATATATATATATATATATATATATATATATATGTATATATATATATATATATATATATATATATATATATATATATATATATATATATATATATATATATATATATATATATATATATATATATATATATATATGTATTCTTTATGCATATATATATATATATATATATATATATATATATATATATATATATATATATATAATGTATATATATATATATATATATATATATATATATATATATACATATATATATATATATATATATATATATATATATATATATATATATATATATATATATGTATATATATATATATATACATATATATATATATATATATATATATATATATATATATATATATATATATATATATATATATATATATATGTGTGTGTGTGTGTGTGTGTGATAATGATACAATTTACAAAATACTCTTTTTCCTCACAGCTCCTGCAAGCCACACAAATTGTTGTCCATGTTCATTTTGGCACCCCCTTAGGTTGGAGATCAGGGCACGCCCCCCCCCCCCCCCTTAGTTACGCCTCTTGCCAGCATAAAATGGATGTTGTTCATTCTTTTTTGTTGATGGTGATATTGTGCATATTGGATATAGAAGTTTATGTTAGATAAGCCTTCACGTGAATCAAGTGGTTAAAGTCTGAGATTATTTAAAGAGCTGAAAGGTCGCATGAGTTTTACTTGGAAGGAATTCATAGCAACAGGAAGTACTTGAGCCTCTTGATGCAAACATTGACTGTTATCAGAGATATTCCTGATGAAATTTTAGCTAATCAATTGACCGAATGGTAATGAACAGTATTTTAAATTTGATTAAAAGGTCGGGAAAGACACGCTCTTTAGCTGTATATTGAACCAGTTGCAGTTGGAACCAGAGTGGCCATGAAACAATTCAGCTGTTCAGACTGCACTTGGCATGTACGCCAGGTGGGCAGATTTGCTGCAGATGACAATTCCTTCAGTTTGCCCTATTCTAGAAAGTGGAGATAATGTGCAAAGGCTAAGATGCCCTTTCTATGATTTCTTGGTGGTTACATTGTACAGATTACTTCATCTCTTCGAATGATTGCCTTAATAAATAAGAATTTCATGGACAAACTTTAAAATCGAACTCACCCCAAAAAGTTAACTTCATGAGTCTGATGACAATATATCATTAGTAACAGTAACATCAAATAAGTAAGCTCTTAATAGCATTTCTTTTCCAATCTTTGAAAGATTCATTTATATTGGACAAGAGCTTGTTCATATTTATTTGTCATCATGTTATGTTGGAAGTTGTTCCCTTCTTTTCAGTGCCCTTTTACAAACTCAGACTCACCATTTCTTATTTTTTCTTATTTTAACATGTTATGTGTGAAATGGGAGGGGTGTAGGTGCGAATATCGGATTATGTTTGCAAAATATGCTTTCAAAAAGATTTCTCTTCAGGCAGGCAGATGAGCTTGAGACGTACTGTGCCAGTAGTAATCATTAGGTATTGTTTACTGTGAAAATCGTCTGACCTCAGAGAGAGTTTATATCAAAGGGGTTCAGTGGCTGTATCAATGAAGATAATGTTCTTATGCTGTAACTGAGGCCCTCTCAATTAATGATAGAACGGTAAATAAACAACATTTAGCTACCAAAGAAGGGGCTTTTTAGTCCTGTTCAAACATTTTCTGATCGTGAAGTTTGGGATCCTGTGCCAGAAACCTAGTGAAATCAGTGAAAATAGTGTAAGCCTATCCATACCAGGCCAGTTAGATAATGCTGATGAAAACTTAGTTTATGTGAATAATACTTATGCTGAGAAAAGCATTGTGTCGTTCATATGTAGAGGATGCATCAGAAAGTCCTCGTCAATGTTTTTGTAAATTGTTTTTTTTTTTTTTATAATTTTTGCAACTTATACAATGTGTAGAAACTGAATGATCCAATATAGATCATGCCATCATCATCATCATCATCATCAACATCTCTTCCTACGCCCATTGACGCAAAGGGTTTCGGTTATATTTCACCGGTCATCTCTATCTTGAGCTTTTAATTCAATACTTTTCCATTTATCATCTCCGACTTCAAGCTTCATAGTCCTCAGCCATATAGGTCTGGATCTTCCAACTCTTCTAGAGCCTTGTGGAGCCCAGCTGAACGTCTGGTGAACTAATCTTTCTTACGGAGATCGAAGAGCATGCCCAAACCATCTCCAGCTACCACTCATCATGATCTCATCTACATATGACACTCGAGTACTCTCTCTCATAGTTTCATTTCTAATCCTGTCCTGCCATTTACCTCCCAATATCCTTCTGAGGGCTTTGTTCTCGAATCTACTAAATCTATTGGATATTGTTTCATAGCCATACCATGACTAATGTCCATAGAGTAACACCTATCTCACTAAACTGATATATAGTCTGATTTATATATGTAATTTCAGGCGATTTGATTTCCAAATTTTGCTTAACCTAGCCATTGTCTGAGTTGCTTTTTTTCAATCTTTCACTAAACTCTAATTCTAAAGACCCTGTATTGGAGATCATAATTCCTAAATACTTAAATGATTCTACCTTATTAATCCTTTCTTCTTCCAATGAAATTTCATCTTCCATTGCATACTCCATTCTCATCATCTCTGTCTTTCTTCTATTTACCTTAAGCCCAACCTCGTGTGATATTACATGCATTCTGGTAGGCAAGCATTGCAAATCCTGTGCTGTTCTGCTAACAAGGAAAGCATCATCAGCATACTCTAGATCTGCTAAATTCCTATCACTAATCCAGTCCAATCCTTCTCCACCATCTCTGATTGTTCTACGCATTACAAAATCCATGAGGAGGATAAACAACATAGGTGACAACACATTCCCTTGGAGTATTCCACTGTTCAGTGGAAATTCATTTGATAGGACTCCATTAACATTAACTTTGCAACTGCTATGATCATGAACAGACTTAATCAAATTTACATATTTAAGAGAAATTCCATAATAACGCAGTACACTCCATAAAATTGGTCGGTGCACACTATCGAAGGCCTTTTTCATAGTCCACAAATGCCATCAAAAGAGGATTTCTATATTCTATGCCTTACTGTACAACAGGTCTCAAAATGAAAATTTGGTCAGTGCAACTTCTACCTTTTCTAAATCCTGCTTGTTCATCTCTCAGCTTTTCATCTATCTTTCTCTTCAGTCTCTTTAGAATAAGTATACTATATATTTTCATAACCACTGACGTAAGTGTTATGCCTCTGTAATTGTTGCAATCAATCAGGTCTCCTTTTTTTGCCATTCTCACCAACACTTCAAACTACCATTCATCAGGTTTGGCTTCTTCATGCTACATTCAACACAATAATCTTGTAAGTACTCTGAGAGTCACTTCATTTTCGGCCAGTATCATCTTGGCAGTTATTCCAGCGTATCTCAGAGATTTCCATCTCTTTAGTGTTGTGAGGATAGCTTCAACTTCAAATACACTGAATTCATTCATGGGCACATCAAGGTCTTCATTAGCTTCAGGTATATCAATCAAATTATTCCTTTCATATCTCCTATTCATAACCGCACTAAAGTGTTCCATCTAATGTTGTCTTTCTTCCTCTTCTGTTGTTTTAACAGATCCGTCTCTCTTTATGATGGATATATGCTTCTTTTTTTTACCCATAGAAATTTCATTAGTAATTCTATGAGTGATTCTTACTCCATAGCCAAAGTGTTGGATATTATTTACATTCTCGTTGTAACATGAGAAATTTACCTTTACCAGTGTTTTAGGATTACGGTGTTTTTAGCAGGAACTTAGTTTACTTTCTCAGTCTTATAATAATTAATTTCCTTATGGTTCTTATTGCATTAGTTGTAATGTTATTTTTTTTAAAACTTTTCATTATAGTAATTTCCTGCTTTCTTTTAATTATACTTCTACCTGCTGCGATAACGTTTGTTCTGCCTAGCCAGAAACATCTCAATTTAATGTTTTTTTATGTTACTTTGCCGATGTTGCAACTTCAGTGGGAATTACAGTTTGGCTTGCAACACTTGTCTGAGTGTAATTGAAAGAAACATTTTCCTGTTACTTTTGAGTAACCGGAATTATCATTTAAACATTATGATTAAACTATTTTGGGAGGATTTAAGGTTACATGAAGCCATGTGAAAGTTCATTTTTCACTAGAGGAAACAATATGAAGTATAAGTGCTTAATCTTTTGCCAACCTGATAAGAATAATGATTATAGAATCCTTTAGTTTTAAGGAAAGTTATATCAAGAAAATATAGACAATTAGCGAAATGAAGATAAGTCTCTTGAGTAGCATACTGTTGTCGTATAGAAAAAAATCCTCGCTTTTAAACTTGACCCCCTTAGAAATTGTATCATGCTGAAGGAATAGAATTTCTTCTATAGGCTAATGGAAAAGATACCAATCTTTTTCATATTTCTCCTTGGGGGATTTGATATTACACAATATTCAAATGTGGTAAATTTTATATTGCTAAAGGGAAAAAGTCAAATTGTGATAGGATTTGAAAAATTTCTGATGTATATAAATGTGATGATATTTGAAGTAAAGGACCACTGAGCTCCATTGGCTGAAGGGAAAATATCAACTATCACAATGTTTACTTTTTGTTAGAAGGTATGTAAAAATTATGTTATGCTTTACTTTGCTTATCATCAAATATAAACTTTTCTTGGGTTTCTATTTCTGTCTAGAAAACGACTTAAATAATATTGAATAAGGTTGATAAAATTACATCTTTGCCTAAACCACTGTTGATCGCAACTGAGCGAATGGAGAGGACAAGCCTTTTCTTTAACTGTTCTCATTGTATTGAAAAAGGCCCAGTTTCCTTTGGCAACTAGAAATTGGCCATATTTACATTTATACTCGTATTTTCTTCAACCGGCATAAACATTTCCTTTCCATTCCTTATATCTAAAAATTATTTCGCATACTCAGTCGATGCTGAATTCGTTTTGGTGAAAGAAAACTAGCCAAATATTGTTTTTTTTTTCTTTTTTCAGAACCATTTATAAGGATATCATTATTAAAAAGCAAGCAGAATTTCTTGGAAGTGACGAAATAATTTTAAACTTCCTCTCATTTTTGCTTTAGTCACAAAATAAAAAAGACTAAAGATGTCTCAATTTCGGAAATCCTTAGGCATAAAACCAGTTTTATTTTACATAACGACAAAAAGTAATAAATCTTAAAACCTAAATGGTAAAGATGTGTATCCCATATAATTCCAATCGCTAGTATAAATTACACAAAGCAATTCTCTTGCATATTCCGAGCCCATTACGAAAGCCAAAATATGACGCCATTGGAAGACGTAAGTAAAATGTCATCTGCTAGAGAAAATTCTTTGTTTTATTCTATTTCAGTGAAACCGTTCATAAATGCCGTGTCATGGTGACAGTGTTTTGGAAAATACTTAAACTGAAGAGCTGAGCAAATTTACAAACTCTTAAGTTCATCACCACTTCACAAACAACACGATGCCCATTGAAAGATTTATTCTTTTCTGCTTTTTTTAAAGCAAACTTCAAAGGAAGGTTTTCTTGAAATCAAATTCAGATTGTTTTAATATTAGTTTTTGTTTATAAGGTGACTGCTTTTCTGTAGGTAGAATGAATCTTATCTAATAGCGTAATACTCTTATCTGTAGCTTAATCCTTTCAGCACTCTGCATGCACGCGTAAAGCTGATAAATGAGCCCATTCTGCCTCTTATCACCTCCTCTCTTACTTGCCTCAGCAAGCGTTGAAATGCCTTTCCTAAGACAAACAGATTCGCTTTCTTCACCAAGTGGAAATAAACTTTTTTTTTCTTTTATGATTTCCTACACTATCAAAGCATATCCCGAAATAAAAGAGATATAAATTAATCTCACAATAAAGTACCAAATTGCATAAGGAAAATAAGAAGAGATTAGTAACTCGAACAAAAGGATAGTGAATAAATTATTTCAAGATCAGCACAGAATTGAATCACATAAGAAATTGGTGAGTATCATTAAGATAATTATTCATATATATTCTTGAATTATATATTCCAAAGTTTTTTCGTCATACCATCCGTTTAAAGGATTAAAGTGCGCTCATGAATGTCCGAGGCAAGGAAAAGGACAAAGTTCTAGAGATTAACCATATATACATATGATTAAATCTTCGTCTAGCTAAGACCAGGGAGGGCCAGGCAATAGCTGCTGATGACTCTGCAGGTAAACCTATAGGCGCCCTCAAACCCCAACCGCATCTCTTGCTCACAAGGATGGTGAGGTTGCAGACACTACTAGAAACTATCGAAGCTGAGTGGGCCTTGAACTCCCATCCAACAGACTGCCAGGCAGGGAAGTTTCCGATAGGCTACCACAACTGTTGATACGGATATAGCGAGAAACTGAAATTTGGCAACCATTTTCCGAGATGGTGGATGACGCTCAGGGTGGATCGATGGGTACTTTTAGTATGCTATTTCTGAATGTTAAAAGAAGTCACATACCGATTTTCAGCTTATCATATTCTCAGAACGAATGGATGTTTGTGTCATTCATTCTTCTAAATAGTTTCTTATTGGCAAAAGGAAAGGAGTAACGAGCACCTTCACTTTCACCACTTTCTTTGGACATCAACAGATGCACTCTTTGAAATGAAGTTGAACGCCTCTCTGATAGAGTGATTTGGCTCTCTCTCTCTCTCTCGCTCTCTCTCTCTCTCTCTCTCTCTCTCTCTCTCTCTCTCTCTCTCTCTCTCTCTCTCTCTCGATCGCTGAACTTTATTTTGTCTGCTGATTACCGGACTGGTAACTAGTTCTTTCCTGCATGAATAGGCTAAGAGGTTATTACAGTATCTCTACCTTAACTTTCACTTCAATTCTTAGCAATCCCCTGACAATATGAGCTGTCACAAAGAGTCAAGCGTGAATTTTTCACGCCAAAAGCCGTTCCTCTTTGGAAGACGGGATTTTTCAAATAAGATTAGTTTCTAATTTTGGTAAAAGATATCCATGTAGAATAGTGAACCGATTCTTTGGCGCTCAATTAATAACTTCCAGAGTTGAGCTTCAAAGTTACAAACCAGACAAAGGTCTCTTCTACTTGAGCACTAAGTCGATGACCATCTAAGGTTAAAGCTTTCGTATCGCCTCTACTGTTTTCAACTAGTTCGATGTAGCAATGATGCTAGACACTTGTTCAATTCTGTGTTCTTGAATTCTGATACGATTGACCTTTCTGCAGAATTATATTGGAATGATAACGCTGAAACGTTCTAAACATTTTTCCTGCTACGTTCAGCAGAGTGCTATTAAGATGCACCAACTCCTGTTGCTCAACAAGAGCATCAAGAGAGAAGATATCACTAGCAATACTATGATTATTGGCAATGCCCCAGATAGTAGAAGACTGGCTCATGCAGCAGGAAAAGCCACACCTCACTATCTCACAAGAGATGTTCCTCTTTCCCTCCTGCCATAGGAATATCAACCAACCCTTCACAAACATCAATGAGCATGAAAACAGTCAGCGACCCGACACCCTGCCTGTGACTGAGATTTTCCTGGCGAGCGATGCAGCCAATCAGGAAATAGCTCTGGACTCACTGGAACAGGGAGCTGAGTGACAGAACAGCTTGCCTGACGTTGAGCCCCGCTCAGGGAGCATCTTGGCTAATCAGCACCCAGTACTGAGAGTACAGCCCAGTGTTACTATGACCCCGTCTATTTCCAATATCTGTGAATCTAGCAGCAGCCTGACTATGACGGATTCTCTCTCAGCGAGCGTCTCAACCAATAGGAGAGCTGATCTATCACAGACTCGGTACCGCCTCCGCTCACAGGCACCAATCAATGACCAGCTCCCAAATTGACTACCACCCCATCCTGTATAGTTGTTAAATTTACTTTTATTTAATCTTTAATAAAATCTTAAAACTTTTTTTTACATAATTTGCTCCCCTACCTGCTGATGACTAACTTAGCACAGCTACTGGCGACATGCAGTACTGTTGAGAATAGGAAATTAAGAGCAATTGAAAAGCTCAACTACAAAATCAATGCCACTGAGGCAGCTATAATCTTCAATGAAACCTGCTTGAAAGAGGGTCTAATTCCGAGATATTATTATTATTATTATTATTATTATTATTATTATTATCATTATTATTATTATTATTATTCTTATTATTGTTATTATTATTATTATTATTATTATTATTATTATTATTATTATTATTATTAAGAAATGATAGTAACGATAATAATGACTATAATGAGGCCTATATTGCAGAGGTAAAGTAGATTAAGTTCCAATTCAGGCCTGAAAAGTGGAACCATCTTACATACGGGAAGGGAACTGGAAAAAGCATCTTTCTTTGCAGCTTTCTGACCCACTCACAGAATAATCCCAAAAACAGCGCCACTTTTTAACAATTTATTTATTATATACTTCACAAGAGTTAACGGACTAACAAAAATTAAGAGAATAATATTTTTATCACAATCATGATTATAGTAGAGTTATTCGATAAATCTAAAGTTATTTCTTCATCTAATCACTAAACAAGAGAATAGTTTTGGCCAATAGAACATAAAAAAGGCGATAATGTGAATAACATACGAACTAGCAGAAGTTTGAATATTATATTTGTCGTACTTTACAAAGAATATGCGGAATTTTATGACAGCGAAGTTCTTTAAAGAAAAATTACATCTGTAAAAAAAAGGAAAAAAAAAGAAAAGAAAAAATATGGAGGAACATATAAAAAAAAGCACTACTGCAGTTCCTTGGACCTTACCTAACCAAAACAGACTAGAACATAATGTTATGCTCTAGAAATATGGTGAATATAACACAAATAGTTTTTTGTTTTTTTTTTTTACTTTTGGAATAATAAACTTCAAAGCAGATTTGTATAGAATGATAGAAAAAACTTCACAACCAAACTACCTGGCTAACACAAAAAAAGTAATCGAATTAAAGTCCAGATAACATCACAAAACTCAGGGCAAATGCAAAGGCCCATTGTATTGACCATTTTTATGTTCTATCTTTCATGTGAAGATTTGATAAAAAGAATGCATAAAAAACTCAGTGCAGGCTATATATGACAAGTATAATATCGTTCAGGAGAACTTTCAAATTGGACTCAAACACAAAAGGATTTCTAATTTGGACTGACTACGCTTAGATCTCCTTAATTTTTTTATTTGTACATTTGACCTTGAAAATGAGAGTGGTGAGAGACTGGTAGATATGTGTGTTGAACAAGAGATGGTAATAAGTGCTAGCTTTTTTAAAAAGAAAGATAAAAATAAGTATACATGGGTAAGAGTGGCAAATGGAAGAGTAGTAGAAAGGGCATTAATGGATTAAGTGTTGATAACTAAAAGAATGTTTGGAAGATTGAAAGACGTGCACGTGTTTAGAGGTATGGCTAACGGTATGTCTGATCATTTTTTGGTGGAAGGAAAATTAGTTGTAGCAAAAGAGTGGGGGAATAGAGTAGGTGGATGTAAAAGGGAGCTAGTGAGGGTTGAAGAGCTAATAAAACCGGGGGTAAAAAGTAAATATCAGGAAAGGTTGAAAATGGCATATGACAAGATGAGAGTAAGAGAAACTGGTAATTTAGAGGAGGAGTGGAAGTTAACAAAAGAAAATTTTGTTGGGATTGCAAGTGATGTATGTGGCAAGAAGGTTGTTGGAGGCAGCATGAGGAAGGGCAGGGAATGGTGGAATGAAGAGTGAAGGTAAAAGTGGAAGAGAAAAAGAGGGCTTTTGAAGAATGGCTGCAGAGTAATAGTATAGAGAAGTATGAAAAATATAGAGAGAAAAAGGTGGAAGCAAAGCGCAAGGTACGTGAGGCAAAGAGGGCAGCTGACCTGAGGTGGGGTCAGGAACTGGGTCAGTCATATGAAGAGAATAAGAAGAAGTTTTGGAAAGAAGTGAAGAGAGTAAGGAAGGCCGGCGCAAGAATTGAAGAGACAGTGAAAGATGGAAATGGAAGGTTGTTAAAAGGAGAGGAGGCAAGGAAAAGGTGGGCGGAATATTTTGAAAGTTTGCTGAATGTTGAGGATGATAGGGAGGCAGATATAATTGCTGTTCCAGGTGTTGAGGTGCCAGTGATGGGAGATGAGAATGAGAGAGAGAGATTACAATAGAGGAAGTGAGGAGAGCACTAGATGAAACGAGAGTAGGAAAAGCATCTGGTATGGATGGTGTGAAAGCTGAGATGTTGAAGGAAGGGGGTGTGACTGTACTTGAATGGTTGGTGAGATTGTTTAATGTGCGTTTTGTGTTGTCAAGGGTACCAGTAGATTGGGTCTGTGCATGTATTGTACCACTATATAAGGGTAAGTGAGATGTGCATGAGTGTTGTAATTCAAGAGGTATTAGTTTGTTGAGTGTAGTTGGAAAAGTGTATGGTAGAGTACTGATTAATAAGATTAAGGATAAAACAGAGAATGCAATCTTGGAAGTACAGGGTGGTTTTAGAAGAGGTAGGAATTGTATGAATCAGATTTTTACAGTTAGGTAGATATGCGAGAAATATTTAGCAAAAGGTAAGGAGGTGTATGTTGCGTTTATGGATCTTGAGAAAGCATATGATAGAGTTGATAGGGAAGCAATGTGGAATGTGATGAGGTTATATGGAGTTGGTGGAAGGTTGTTGCAAGCAGTGAAAAGTTTCTACAAAGGTAGTAAAGCATGTGTTAGAATAGGAAATGAAGTGAGTGATTGGTTTCTGGTGAGAGTGGGGCTGAGACAGGGATGTGTGATGTCGCCGTGGTTGTTTAACTTGTATGTTGATGGAGTGGTGAGAGAGGTGAATGCTCGAGTGCTAGGACGAGGATTAAAACTGGTAGGCGAGAATGATCATGAATGGGAGGTAAATCAGTTGTTGTTTGCGGATGATACTGTACTGGTAGCAGACACAGAAGAGAAGCTTGACCGACTAGTGACAGAATTTGGAAGGGTGTGCGAGAGAAGGAAGTTGAGAGTTAATGTGGGTAAGAGTAAGGTTATGAGATGTACGAGAAGGGAAGGTGGTGCAAGGTTGAATGTCATGTTGAATGGAGAGTTACTTGAGGAGGTGGATCAGTTTAAGTACTTGGGGTCTGTTGTTGCAGCAAATGGTGGAGTGGAAGCAGATGTACGTCAGAGAGTGAATGAAGGTTGCAAAGTGTTGGGGGAAGTTAAGGGAGTAGTAAAAAATAGAGGGTTGGGCATGAATGTAAAGAGAGTTCTATATGAGAAAGTGATTGTACCAACTGTGATGTATGGATCGGAGTTGTGGGGAATGAAAGTGATGGAGAGACAGAAATTGAATGTGTTTGAGATGAAGTGTCTGAGGAGTATGGCTGGTGTATCTCGAGTAGATAGGGTTAGGAACGAAGTGGTGAGGGTGAGAACGGGTGTAAGAAATGAGTTAGCGGCTAGAGTGGATATGAATGTGTTGAGGTGGTTTGGCCATGTTGAGAGAATGGAAAATGGCTGTCTGCTAAAGAAGGTGATGAATGCAAGAGTTGATGGGAGAAGTACAAGAGGAAGGCCAAGGTTTGGGTGGATGGATGGTGTGAAGAAAGCTCTGGGTGATAGGAGGATAGATGTGAGAGAGGCAAGAGAGCGTGCTAGAAATAGGAATGAATGGCGAGCGATTGTGACGCAGTTCCGGTAGGCCCTGCTGCTTCCTCTGGTGCCTTAGATGACCGCGGAGGTAGCAGCAGTAGGGGACTCAGCAGTATGAAGCTTCATCTGTGGTGGATATGTGGGAGGTTGGGCTGTGGCACCCTAGCAGTACCAGCTGAACTCGGCTGAGTCCCTGGTTAGGCTGGAGGAACGTAGAGAGTAGAGGTCCCCTTTTTTGTTTTGTTTCTTGTTGATGTTGGCTACCCCCCAAAATTGGGGGAAGTGCCTTTGGTATATGTATGTATTTGACCTTGTTATGACATATTCTACTATACCCGTCGGCTAGTAATTTTTCGTGGGAATTATTTTCTGTATTAGAACTACATCTTTTGTGATGAGCTCCACCTCTTCCATTCACATGAATCTTTTCTGCATTATCTGTAGGAACTCTGGCTTACAATTTTAGTAGAAGATATTGCTTTCTTACCACTATGGCTAAGATACAAGAAGATAATAGAAAGGCCGCTTTTGTGCTTGATGGTGATTCAAATGCTCACCATAGGGAGTGGTTAAATACTGTTTCCCCTCTGATTGCCATGGCTTAAATCAGTCTTTGAGGAACTCATAAGTGAAGCTACTCACTGGTCTGGTAAGTGCTTGGACCTAGTATGCACTGATTTCCCTGGTGGTATAACAGATAAGGCTGGTTCTTCAGTTGAGACGTCTGATAATGCCTTTTCCCTGATGTGTCACATTCAAGTAAGATTAGTGAGACTAGAATGGCATTTTGAGTGCTCATTGCATCTGAATTGGTCACAATTATATCAAAGTGGTGAGCCCGTTGTTCTCGTGCATAAAAATCTAGTCAACATAATTAACAGGTGTATTCAAGGTGAAAAAGAAACCCTTGTTATTGATGACTGTAGTCGTGCTTATTTTGAGAAACAAGAGGCTTATAATTTTTGGAAGTGTAACTGATCAGATTTGACTTGGTATATCTATACTCAGCTAAAAGCTGTTTCTCGGGAAGTTTATGTTTCATCTGAAAAAGAATAGAATTTAACCACAAAAGCAATCTTTTCTGGTATGACCCAAGAACACAAATAGTATGCTATCCTCAAATATCCACTTTTTAATGTAGACAAGACATTTCCTCCTTTGCTTAGATCAGAAACCTCTGTTACTCATTGTTCAAAGGAAAAGACAGCCCTTTCGGCTAATGTGTTTAACAGTAAGCAGAGTAATGAGAAACTCAATCTTCTTCATTTCAGTTTTCCTGAGGCTAAATTAACCAGTTTAGCTTTTTGTTCCCGTGAAATCAAAACACTCTTGATAGTCCTTGATGCTCATAGAGGTAGAGACCCAAATGGTAATTTTCATTTTTTTAAGAACGCTGATTTCTTACGTACTAAGTTGTTAGTTATTCGCTGCAAGTTAACGCGAAGAGGATCTTTTTTTCATTTGTTAGAGAATTGTTAATGTTGCTCCATCCATTAGGTGAATGCGTTGCGTTAACTCTAGCCCTACTGATTACTTCTCAATTTCCATAACTTCCATATTAGCTAAAGTTTATGACCGTCTTTTGGCGAAAAGTCTAAATTGGTATGCTGAATGTAATAATCTGTTCCCTAACTTGGAGTTTTGCTTTCACAAGGACCTACTATGTATTTTAGTCGCCTGGACTAATTGTTTTTCCAATATTTTTCAAACCAATCAATTAATTTCTATGGCACTTTGAAATAGAGTTTCTCACACCCATCCTTAATTTTTGATAAAAAAACCCATGTCCAAATGCAGATTTTAAAGCCACTTTAATCTTGAATATTAGGACAACCAAACCTAGCCAGTCAAGATTTACGAATTCATGTGGATAAGCACTCTTGGAGTATTTATCCCTCATATCACCCACCCTCCTCATTGTTTAAGCCTCTGCCCGGTCTGTGTTTTCAGTCATTCCCCATTCAACTCTCTCTCTCTCTCTCTCTCTCTCTCTCTCTCTCTCTCTCTCTCTCTCTCTCTCTCTGTCTCTCGATCTCTCTGTCGTCTTCCGTCTGTCTGTCTTTCGCTCCCTCTGAACAATATATAATGAATAATGAATACAATGCACGCAGAGAGGGGATTCAATAACAAATGTTTCATTCCATATCCCTATGAAAAAACAGGTCATCCTCGTCATCGCTGTTCATGGTGATGATGACAGGCCTTACACCTTCATGTATATTGTTCATTGACTAGTTCTGTTCTTCGAACGATCTGCACCTTCTCACAACACCCACCCTCAACTCCTTAGTTGCGATCAGCTTTGCCTCTTGGAGCCGCGCTTGCAAATCTGCTAGAGTGGATCTCTGTGATTTTGAATGTAAATGTCGCTTCACAGAGCCCAAATTTGTTCGATGGCATTTAAGATAAGATGGGCAGGTAGCAGCCGGATGACTTAATGACCCCATGACCAGATAATTTTGTCAACTGTGTAGCTAGGTTCTGGCTGTTTTTCCTTGCTGATCAGCAACAGCTCATGGTGCATTACATGTGGTGGGAATGGTAGCCTGTGGTACTACAGCCAGCCCTTTTACAATCTGTTTTTCTTGTGGCACTGGCAGGGCAACGGCTCTCCTCCATCGGCTGACTATGGTCGGGTTCAATGTCAAGCAGCAGCACAGATGGCAGAAGCTCTGATGTCAGCCAGTGTATAAATAGAGTGTTGCTCATTTCGCCATGGTAGTCTCTTATTTTGTTTTAGGCAGGGTAGCACTTCATTTGTGCCACCTGCTACTACCGCAAACCACTCACCATCACCAGGAGGCACTTGATGGCTGAAGATGACACTGGTGTTAAGCTCTACTGTGTCCACCCACACTAACTGTGGTGGATAGTTAGTAAACTATGTCTCGTCGATGTAAATCCTATGTCTCCCCTTCTCCTGAAGTTACCTGAGTGATTGAAGAGCATTAACATGATGACACACATTCTAAAGAATACTTCATGTATATTTTCCTTTGTGAAGTCTTATACCTATGTTATGTGTAGATTAAAGTTTATGTCTATCATGTTATATGATCGGTGATGGAAGTTATTTTACCTCTTTAATGTTAATGTAAAAGTGAAATCATTGTAACTTGAAGATGTCGTTGTGTTCTAGAATGGGAGTTTCTGGATACTTCTCTTAACTACATCTGCTGGCCCGGCATGGGTGTTCCAGTACGATCAGGAATTATTTAGAGAGAAATGGTCCGATATATATGTGGGTGACTCAAGGATTGTTTAAGCAGACTTAATCCATATTTCTAAAAGGGAACTCTTCTCACTGTGGAGATATTTTCAGTTACACCTCTGTGACCTGGAATTGTGTACTTCATTTACAACACTAAAATTATTTTGAAATAGATAAGGACTTTTTGGAAGAATCAGAAGCCATGCTCCTGTTTATCCTATTATATATCTGAAAGTACGTCCTTTAAAATCCTTCCAAATTTGGAGTTCAGTTTCGACGTCATCAGTCTCTCACTGCATCGAGACTTATGAAACCAAGAATTACATCACTATACAACGTTTTGAAAATTATTATCGATCTGTAACTAATGTAAAATACCGTAAATACTTATGTTAGATCTTAAACATAGTCATTGATATTGGTTGTTGGTTATCTTATTATTTTTCTGCTATTGTTTTGTTACTTTTTGCTTTATCATTTGTAAGGGAAAGTAGATTTTATATAATATACATTATGTGTAATAGCCGAAAGCAGGAGATTTAGGGGCATCTGTCCAGGATCTGAATTGTTATTCAGAGATTGCTCATAAATTAAACTTTCATCAACTGTACAAAATAACCAGCAGACATGTCAGAGTTTAATACATCAAAGTTTTTGACATATTTTGTTGGGATCCAAAAAGTGAAAAGTTAAATGATCTAAAAAAAATCCCATTTAGTGAATTTACACAAACATTTTGAGCTTAATGTTAAAAATTCAAATGCAAAAGAAGATATTAAACATGTGTTAGTATGTTACCCCAGTATGTTGCCCCAGGATGTGTTAAATGATATTGAAAGTGAATTGGTGATTTTAGGTTCATCACCTATAGAAATGGAAAAACTTAGAATAGAAGCTCGCTTAAGAAAAGAGTTGGTAGCTCAAGCAGAGGCTGAACGTGAGAAATTAATGATAGAAGCCGAGCTGAAACACCAATAATTACAAGCTCAATAGAGGGATAAAGCTAGGGAAGTTGAGATGAAGGCTCATGAGATTTATGTAAAAAAAAAAAAAAAAAAAAAAAAAAACCACGATGGAACTAGAAAAAATTAAAGACTAATTTTAAAGATATCGACAATTATAGGTCAGTAATTTTAAATTAACATAGAGTTGTGCCTCCTTTTAATGAAAAGGATTTAGATGAATACTCTGTCTGTTTTAAGAGAAGAGCTATAATATGTTAATGGTCAGCAGAAAATTGGGCATTATTATTCACCTGTCTGGTTTTCTGATAGTGACTCTAATTTTGATTTGTTGGACTAAAACTTGTGTTCTTTTAATTTTAAAGCAGAAACGTTCTGGTGCTCGTCGTGTCAACACCACCCTCCTCGCTGCTTCTCTGAGAGCAGCTAACAGGAACCTTTCATTGTTCCTTGCCTTCCTCTCGCCCTATGATTTTCCTTTTTCACTCACGTGAGAGGCCAACACAATCCAGTTATTATGAGCACAATTTTGTGCCTGTCAGGAATGAACAACAAGTGTTTTTACAGGCCTTTCTTCCGTGAACATGGGCGTAAAATCGTGCTATTCTCCCAGTGTTTACAGCCACGTGACTCCGTGTATAGCCACGTGTCTCGGTATATGTGGGCACAATTTTGCGCCTATAAGTAATGAGAACATCGGCGTAAAATCGTGCTATTCGTCCAGTGCTTACAGCCACGGAACTCAGTGTATAGCCACGTAACTCAGTGTATATGTGCACAATTTTGCGCCTATAAGGTACGAGAACATCGCCGTAAAATCATGCTATCATTCCAGGGCTTAAAGCCACGTGACTCAGTATATAACCACGTGACTCAGTGTACATGTGCACAATTTTGCACCTATAAGGAACGAGAACATCAGCGTTAAATTGTGCTATTATTCCAGTGCTTACAGCCACGTGACTCAGTGTATATGTGCACATTTTTGCGCCTATAAGGAACGAGAACATCGGCGTAAAATCGTGCTATTATTGCGCCGTTAGGAACGTACAATAAGTGTTTCCTTTCCCCCGTAAATATCGGCGTAAAGCTGTGCTTATATTCCCAGTGCCTAGGCTACAGCCACGTGTCTCAGTGAATATGTGCACGATTTTCCGCCTATGAAGAACGAACAATAGGTGTTTTCATAAGCTCCTTCTCCCGTGAATATCGGCGAAAAATCGTGCTTTTTCACCGACCTTAGTTTGTTTATTAAAGAATTTACTCACAAAGACTCAAGTTAAAAGATTCATTTTTACCCAGTGGCAACATACCTGATACAACGAATCTATCACCGAACTAAGTTTCCTCTCTTTTTAACGGCCAGAAAGCACAAAACTCTAAGGGTTTAAAACTTAAATTTTCATGACTGTGCTCTCAACCTCGAAGACAACACAGAACAGCTATTTACTCCAGTGATTTTCCTGAAATAACCCATAAACCAGTGTGTCAAGAAGGCCTTTTGTAACCCAAAGCTCTATTTATTTTATCTCATTCTCTAGAATTAGACAATGCACATCCAACCATCCCAACCTAGTGCTCTGTTGTCCTGTGCCATTTGACTCTAAGTGAAACCAAACACCTCCCCATTGCATTGCGTGCAACGGACCGTTATCAGCCATCTTTTGCTTCTGCTCTACAAGTCATTTGTGTTAAGTCTCATCACCCTTGCTGCCCTAAAAATGGCAGATCTTCCAAGATTCAAAGCCTCTAGGGATACTAACTCAAACCACTCCCCTAGTAAATTGATAGACTTAGCAGTAAAATCAGGTAAAGAAGCAGGTCGTGCCATAGCTTACACTTACAAATAACTAATGATGGGAACTTCATCCTCTTTCTCAAGAATGTCAAAACAGTCGAAACCTTTAGGAACTATCGCCACTTTACAGAACTCGACCCCTCCCAAACAAGGCGAAAAATTTATATGTATGGATACCCCCTCTATCTTGACTTAGATTTCATCAACGAACACCCGTCCATTTCAGAAGCTGTTCGCAAACAGTACAAGAAGAACAAGCAGAAGTTTGATACCACCACAGTAGTATGCATCTTCACAGGCCCCTCCACTCCCCAATTTCTCGATTTAAATCATTTGGGCAAATACAGAGTTGCAGACTATATCCGGCCACCCACAAGATGTTTTAATTGACTGCATTTTGGGCACCACAAGAGTCAGTGCCAACACGAGACTAGATGTGGGGTATGCTCGGAGAAACACGAAACTGAAGTCTGTATCACTAAACACGAAAACAATCAGCCAACCATAGCCAAGTACCCCAACTGCTCCGCCGACCATCACGCCTGGAACAAACGCTGCCCAGCTTTCATCAATGAGCTGAATCGAAGGGGCACCCCAGCACCTTCACGAACTCAAATCAATCCTTCCCGCCCCTCCTTCCGCCTTCACCCATCCCAATCCTACTATCCTCCACAGTTACGTCACCAATCCTACGCTGAAGCTGCAAGAGCAGCTATCCGCCCCTCTGGCACCGAACCTCCTTGCACACCTCCCCATCATAGCCCTGCTCCCCTCTCTCCAGCAAGCTCGGACTCCACCCCCTCCTCATCCTCACAGCAGGTCCCTCCACCTGAACCAGATATCGACCCCTCCACCTCTTCCTGTCCAAGCATCTCCGCCGGCTCTTCAGGCTCGACCGAGCCTGTCCCTGCGGAACAGCACTCTGTTGGCTCTTCAGGCTCGACCGAGCCTGTCCCTGCAGTACAGCACTCTGCTGGCTCTTCAGGCTCGACCGAGCCTGTCCATGTGGTACAGCACTCTGCTACCATCTCACCTACACCCAACCACTCAGCAAACAGATTACCCAATAGTAGACTATCACTGGAACCCAGCTCAACCTCTCCTTCCCAGCCCGATCTCTTACCCTGCTGCTCTTGCATTAAAAAATTGCAAGAAATCACTATAAACCTCCATTCAGCCCTTCATGGGGCCCCCGGGCTCTCCTCAGACTACACGCGCATCATAGCAAACCTGATTAAGGACCTGACCCAATACCATGGATCCTTACAGCAATGATAGCTCAGACTCTGAAGTTAACCTACACACATATGAAACCAGCAAGGGACTTAAAATTATGCAGTGGAACATCACAGGAGTTAGCAGCAAGTATGCACTCCTGCAATCTCAGACTAGCACCCTCAAGCCAGACGTGGTCCTCTTACAGGAGACATTGCTCAGGTAGAACTCTCTCTTCTCCTTCAAAGGATACACTATACACAAAACTCCTCACACGGACACAACACGGGGACTACTCACACTAGTAAAAGACACAATACAAACCACAAAGCTACAGACAATACAGTGTGGAGAAGCTGAACTGCTCAGTGTAGAAATCAGACTGGCCCACACAACACTCACCCTACACAACATACATTTAACCCCAAGAAAGTCTCTGGAAGCTGAAAACCTTTTTGCTTCCATCTCCGCTTCCAACGCCATCCTAGCAGGCGATCTAAATGCTCACCACCCCTTTTAACACTCTCCAAGTACAAACCCCACTGGGAGGCACCTATACTCCCTCCTTCAGGATTTCCCTTCTGAACAGGCTACCTGCCAGCACCCACATTGCTGGTGGCACCCTAGATTTAATGTTCATCCCAAAAGCCCTCCACAACACCGCCTCTTTAATGTTACACCCGTCCCTTGCCAGTGATCACTTCGCCATCCTCGCCACGGTACCAACCCCCAAACTCCCACCAATCCCACCACCCCCGGCAAGATGGAATCCTGATTTTGCCCAATGGGACATCTTCTAGAGGCACATGACAACATGGGCTCTCCAGCTCGCAGAAAACACATCTAAGGACCCCACCTTCCTCCTTACGGAGTTTACAAAACAAATCACCCTGGCTGCGGATGCCTCCATGCCCAGGAAAGGCAGGAACTCGCAACACAATCATAAGGACCCGTGGTACTACTGCCCTCGCATAAAAGAAATGAACAGACGAATAAACAGGACAAGGAAGCTCTTCAGACGGCACAGGACTGATGGGCTACTCATTATACTGAGGGAGCTCATAGCCGAAGCAGTTCAAGTTGCCAATGAAGTAAAAAGGGAAAATGGCTCCAATGGTGCAGCCAAATTTCACAACAAACATCTCTCAAAGCCATCTGGGCCGGGTTTAACAAGGTCTCAGGATCCAAAAGACACCAGACCAAGCCACTCATCCTCAACCCCATCAAGAGGCCATGAACATAGCTCAAACCTTTGCAAATTGGACGAAATCAACTAATCTATGCCCAGCTACCCAGGCCAGGCAGGAACAACTTCGGCCCAGAAGAAAGGACCTAGTCAGAGCAGCCTGCAATGAACCGTCATGCACTGATGCGCTCTACACTTCGGCCGAACTTGATGCTGCCATAGCTAAATGTAGAGACACGGGCCCTGGTGCAGATGGCATTACTTATTCTATGCTAAAGCATCTTGGCGAACCTGCCAAAAATAGCTACTTACACATAATTAACCTAACGCGTGCTCAGCACATCAGGCCCGAACCATGGAACAAACAGGACACCAACCCAATACCAAAGCCTAAGGAAATTAATGTCTATCGTCCCATTGCCCTACTCAGCTGCACTGGTAAGGTAGCTGAACAGATGGTCCACCGGTGGCTTCAGTGGGTGGTGGGCCCTTTGCACGACAGGCTCTATGCCTACACGAGAGGCATTGGAACACAAGAATGTCTAGCTGATGTCATGGCCACAGTCAACGGAAAAAGCGTACTAGTTGTTTTCCTTGATCTTGAGAAGGCCTATGAGCTAGCCAGCTCTGACGCTATTCTGACATCGCTAGTCATCAAAGGCGTCAGAGGCCACCTCCTTGCGTGGACGCAGAAATATACCCAAAACAGGGAAGCTAGAGTTACTTTCCAGGGAGCCACGTCACCATACATACCTCTCGAAAATGGCACTCCACAAGGAGGGATATTAAGCCCCTTCTTATTGAAAATATATTGAAAGAAGACTACCCGGAGGGCATTCAAATCTTCATCTATGCAGACGATATCTGCATTGTCTGCCCACACACAGTCAACAACAAACACCGTAAAATGCAAATCGCCCTAGACACCATTGCAGCAAGCTGCAAGGTCTTAGGACTGAAAATAAACCCGAACAAGACCAAAGCCATGGCTGTCAAGCACTCTCAACCCCCCCTCCACTAAACCTACCAGGAACACCTATTGAATGGGTCAACAACTTTACCTACTTAGGTGTTAACCTCAACTTCAGGCTATCACCCACCCCCAAAATAACGCTCCTCAAGCACAAGGCCCATAGCCAACTGAACGCACTCCGATGCATCACGTCCCTAAACCAGGGTGCCACACATCACATTCTCAGACTCTTCTACATTCAGGCTGTGCGCTCTTTGGTAGAATATGCAGCCCCTGTTCTCACTACCCTCAGCCCTACACAGGAAAAGACCATCGAAGTAATTCAAAATAATGCCATGAGGACCATCCTCGGTGCCCCGATTGGGACTAGGCTCTCACTGCTTCGAGCCGAAACCCATCTCCTGCCACTCACAGATAGGATAAACTCACGGAACAGCTCTATAATCTTCAAAACTTTCAAGACCAACCAGAACTGCCCACTCCATAACAAACTTCAAGGCCTAATCTCTCTTTCGGAAGATTTGGCCCCTCTTCACACCTATGCTGGCCATCTTATCACAGCCCTAAGATCCACTGGCTCTCAGACAATACTATCTACACTCAAAAAAGACACCTTCCACCAGGACTTTTCGGAAAAACTCCCCTGGATTCCCAGCCCAATCAAGTACCATTACACCAACCAACCATTCTCCAAGGCGCTATGCCCCCCAGCACAGGCCTTTAGAGCGGCCCTTGATTCGATCACCCTCACGCTCGCTGACAATGTGTATTATACTGACGGCTCTGTAGACAGGGAGGTTCCTGCGGCAGCTGCAGCAGTCTACTCCCCACATTTCTCGGCCTGCTGAAGGATCTCCAACAATGCCTCCACACTCCAAACTGAACTAGTTGCCATACTCAAAGCCCTCACACACTCACTCACCAGTCAAGGTAACACCACGATACACACTGACTCCAGAAGAGCCATGGCAGCAATCAGGAGCCAAGATATCCGAGAAAACACACTCATCATCTCCTCCATCAGGCAGATAGCCCACACACATGCTCTCCAGAACCGACATGTCACACTAAATTAGATCCCCAGTCATATAGGTATACTCGGTAATGAAGAAGCCGATCGATTAGCAAAGCAGGCCCTCCAAGTCACCACTATCAGCATAACCCTCAACCCATTGCATGAACAGTTCAAATCAGCAATGAATGCTTACTGTCAAACACAACTACATAGCTCCATCAGACAAGCCCTATTTGCCTCGTCAAAATCATCAAAATGGTATATCAACACTACCAACCTGGCACCACATGATCTACCAAAGAACACGCCCCACAAACTAGCAGTAATCTACCACAGACTAAGGTTAGGGTACCCCTGCTCATGGGAAATCATCAACCCTGAGGGTAGGCAATGCAAGTACTGCGAAGCTGTTCCGGCACTCCCACGAGAGCATTACCTCTGCCACTGCCCAGGAACCACAAATCTAAGACAAAACCTCGGCCAATGAGTGCTGCATACTGCAGAACAGGTGACTGCCCATATTCTCAAAAACATAGAGACACTTGCAGGTTTTCTGCGATCTTACCCCCCACCTAGGTAAGAAGACAGTCTCTCCCAGCCTATGCAGAGATCAACTCTCAACCACCCTTAGCCCTCTTCTCCTTGGTTAAGGCTTCTCGATCACCCTCACGCTCGCTGACAATGTGTATTATACTGACGGCTCTGTAGACAGGGAGGTTCCTGCGGCAGCTGCAGCAGTCTACTCCCCACATTTCTCGGCCTGCTGAAGGATCTCCAACAATGCCTCCACACTCCAAACTGAACTAGTTGCCATACTCAAAGCCCTCACACACTCACTCACCAGTCAAGGTAACACCACGATACACACTGACTCCAGAAGAGCCATGGCAGCAATCAGGAGCCAAGATATCCGAGAAAACACACTCATCATCTCCTCCATCAGGCAGATAGCCCACACACATGCTCTCCAGAACCGACATGTCACACTAAATTAGATCCCCAGTCATATAGGTATACTCGGTAATGAAGAAGCCGATCGATTAGCAAAGCAGGCCCTCCAAGTCACCACTATCAGCATAACCCTCAACCCATTGCATGAACAGTTCAAATCAGCAATGAATGCTTACTGTCAAACACAACTACATAGCTCCATCAGACAAGCCCTATTTGCCTCGTCAAAATCATCAAAATGGTATATCAACACTACCAACCTGGCACCACATGATCTACCAAAGAACACGCCCCACAAACTAGCAGTAATCTACCACAGACTAAGGTTAGGGTACCCCTGCTCATGGGAAATCATCAACCCTGAGGGTAGGCAATGCAAGTACTGCGAAGCTGTTCCGGCACTCCCACGAGAGCATTACCTCTGCCACTGCCCAGGAACCACAAATCTAAGACAAAACCTCGGCCAATGAGTGCTGCATACTGCAGAACAGGTGACTGCCCATATTCTCAAAAACATAGAGACACTTGTAGGTTTTCTGCGATCTTATCCCCCACCTAGGTAAGAAGACAGTCTCTCCCAGCCTATGCAGAGATCAACTCTCAACCACCCTTAGCCCTCTTCTCCTTGGTTAAGGCTTCTCCCTGCCCTTTTTTGCCCTTTAACGCAAATCACTCCGCTCCTCTCCCAGCCCCTCTAACTCACTGGGACCAAGCTCTTTAACCTTTCACCCTTAAAACTTCATCTCAACTCTTTGACCCTCAACAGGACCTAAACACTGGGTCTCTTGATCCTGCCTGCTTAAAGCAGGCATTTATATAAGAAAAATCTTTTCGATGCTGTCCCTGGCATGCCAGAGGCATAGCCAGTGACACCAGGCAAGCAGTAATAAGTACTTATGCTTAAAACTGCTTCTTTCCCCTCCCACTGAGAACCCTTTCCTCCTCTCCCAGCCTCTCTAACTTACTGGGACTAAACTCTTTAACCTTTCATCCTTGAGCTTAATCTCATCACTTTGGCCCTAAACAGGCCTAAACACTTGGTCTCTTGACCCTGCCTGCCTAAAGCAGGCATTTCTATAAGTAAAGTCCTTTGACTCCGCCCCTGGCCTGCCAGGGGCTTAATCAGTGCTGGCCCTTGGGCTGAGCAAGCTCGCAACATGTTGCGAAATCTAAATTGACCTTTGCAAGCAGCAATAAGTACTTACACTTAAAACTGCTTCTTTCTTCTTCCAATGGAAATCCTCCTTTCCTCTCCCAGACTCTCCTACTCACTAGGACTCTCTGCTATACAGCCTTTCCCCTACCACTATAAAACCTCTCTTCTCGCCCCTAACTAGGAAAAAAAATATATATATATATATATATATATATATATATATATACTTCCAGGCCTCGCTGATCTGCAACCACCACACCTATCCTCCAGGGAAACCACCTAGGGGCTAGACGCACCGTCAAAAAGCCCCTGTCCGGAGAGAAGCTCCGGGCAATCTAAAGAAGAAGAAGATTTTAATTTTCTTATTTCTAGTCTTGATATTAATCTATAGCACCCATCACTCAGTTAGTTCTTTATGCATGTTGCATAAGATTTTTCATAATTCTGACCATCCTTTGCTTTCATATCTTTCCAGACCGGACCATCCTGTGTGAAATACTAGATATGCAGTTAATTCTCTTAGTGTTGTCATATTCATTATAAGTTTCAACGCTACGCAG
>NC_090734.1:68282814-68287814 GCF_036898095.1 Palaemon carinicauda
TCTTTCACCTAACCTTACTGATTGGGTGAGGCTCTCCATCCTCCCATGTTGCAGATTTTTCATGGCAGGGAGCTGCGGTCATGAAGGTCCCTCTGGGAGTTGGATAGTGTTTTCAGTTGCCCTAGGATTACTGTTTTTACTTTTCACCTAGCCTATATGTTTGACGAGGCGGCGCAGGTCTTGGGATCCATTTCCCTGTGTTTACTTATGTTTACCCATTGGAACTCTTTACCCCCTGTTCTGATGCTCACTAGTAGACACCCCGTGTCGCCTTAACTATTATTAGGCTTCTCTCTTTTTCTTTGGTAGGCTACACCTGGTTGTGAGGACTTGTCGTCTGTTCCCAATCACGGCAGTCCCCTTGGAACACTATTGCTGTTCTAATGTCGCTGTTGGGCATTCCTGTAATGCCGCCTCACCATTATCTGAGTTTCCCATCACCGCACCCTTCTTCCCTTATCCTGGTGCGTGTTAGTGTTCCTATTTATAGGCTATCTTTCCTGGCTCTAGGAAGTTGAGATTTTCTCCTCCCCTGTTCAAAATTTCTCTACCGCCTTTGAGACCACCCTTGGGTGCTTTCTCTGCTCCCTCCCCTTCCTAATTAGGCCATAACCTGACTGTACTGGGAACTATGTTCCTCCTGTGTAGTCGTCTTACCCTAGATTTTGAGCTTTCCCTCACCCGTTAGGTAGGCTAGGCTTGCCTGCACATTTCTCCCTATGACCTAACCCTATCTAGGCATAGAGTTGGTACCCCTTGGAGTCCTCCTCTGCCACCTTGGCAGTGCCTGCTCTATGTCTGCAGCCTCACTTCCTGTGCTATATCCGTCTTGCTATGGAGTCTTGGCTACCTTACCTGGTTAGGCTATCTAGATAGAGGTGCTGCCTTCTGTCTCTGCTTCATGTCTTGTCAGTTTGAGTTCTTATAGCACTGGCTGTGTGTTGAATATGGGTCATTCCATCTGCTGCCTCAGCTGCAACCTTAGAATAGTAATTTGCCCTTTCCTATCTCACATCTGAGAAATATTGTCCTCAGGAGTTGGTCGATTGGATCCTGCCTAGTTGTCAGGACATCCTTTGAATTTCTAATTTTTAGCGTCCTGGCCATCTTGTACGGCTCTCATTATCTTACAGGCTACACCCCAACTTTTCTTCAGTTAATGATAATGATCAGGTCTTTGCAGGTTCACTTATTAGCTGCCTTTCTTTCCTGTACCTCACCTGAGTGTGAACCTTTCCCAGTGGGTTTGTTCACTCTCCCCTTGTTGACTTTACAACGCCTCTGCCACATTGTGTTGACACGACTGGGGGTATTGACAGGTCAGCTGTTTACTGGCTACAAGAAATAGTTGTCGCCTTGACCTAGCTGCTGCCGTCTCGGAGGCAGCTGTTGCTGGTCTAGACAGTATGATGAGTTAACTTGCCTTCTTAGGTTGTTCCGATAGACCTACTCTATAGGTTATGGTGTCCCTCTGATGTGAACCTTTCCTCCATATTCCTACCACACTGTCATTATATTTTGCTTCATAAATCTCCTTTTGATTTCTGAATTGATTGGCATATGTTTTGATTATTTTCAATCTTTAGCCATTTTTAGGTGGTAGATTTATTTAGGTTAGGATGTATTCTGTTTAACTAATTTCAAGATGATATAATCTTTAATGATATTTACTCACTGAAATGTCTCTTCTTTACAGGACGCTGATGACATGGAGTGTTCAACGGTCACCTGTACCAGGCAGGTCAAGTTGCCTTGTGGCCACAAGACCTGCTGGAAACATGCTGATTTTCATGTTTCCAAGGGATCCGTTGCAATCTGGGAACCTACTAACTTCCTGGTTTGCATAGCTTCTATGCCACTGACGTCTCTTTGGACGTTCGAGCTTGAAGTCGGAGGATGCTCTGACACTGGGTCGGAGGCTTCCAGAAGGGCTCTCAATAAGGTGCCCCTTGTCTTCCTTCTCTGGAACTGAAGGACCTCCTCTTTCCAAAGGCTGAGGTAACCCCTGTGTTTGGTCACCAGTTATTGACGGTTCACCTCCCGCCGGTACCTGCATATTATGCGGATGGTGAAGTACGGGATGCTCCGCAAGTCATGAGCCTGGACGCCAACAACATGCCGACTACTTTTTCGGTATTGTCAGAGAGGGAAAGGATCCTGCTAACTACGGAAGCCCCAGAAAAGTCATTGGATGTACATTACGTTAGTACAGCACGCAGTGCCTCTTTACTTTCCCACATCACTGCTGCTCAAGCCCCAGCTTCCACCTCCACCCCGGTTCCGACTTTGGGCAAACCTTTACTTCCTAGTTACTTGAAACTAATGACGTCCATCAAAGCTTTCATGGAGAACCTCATCACCAAATATGAATGTTCTCAAGCTGACCTAACAGCAAGGATAGAAGCTTTAAAAAAAAGTACCTGTCTCTAAGGCTAGCCCCAGCTTCAAGCCTACCAGAATGCACAGTTAAGAACCCTTGGTGCTACGCTGAGCATATGGCCTTAGCCGAAGGGTTCCTCCATATCGGGGATGGTTTGGGTTACAAGCCAGTTTCGGACTTAGAGTTCTTCCCATCGATTGATAGTTATCCTTACTGGTATGTAAGGCTTAACTCGGAAGTGTCCATTAGAGAAAAATCATTCTGGACCATAGCAAGGCTCAATCCCTTTTGGTTAGGGAGTTAAAGACAGTATAATTCATCAATACCCAACTTTCTGCATTTGAGAGGAAACAGGCTACCTTTGTGGACCCCACGGATACTGTCTTCCCTTTTGCCTCTAAAAGCCAAGAGCTTTGATGAAAGCAGTAGTGGAGAGCAGGCCATTCCCAGTCCTTGAGAAATGTAAGCCTGTCTCTCAAGCTCTTCCTTATGATTCGGACAACTGGGAGGACGTCTAACCTACCTTCACTATTGGAAAAGTAGATAACGACACTGGAGGCAAACAGTTTAATGAGAAACTGCTTAGGATTCCCGAATCCCATTTAAAAGGAGAATTGGAAGCTAAAGCGAGACTATCTGCATCTTTATCCTTCCAATCTTATCTAGAGATGCTATTTGGAAACTATTCCAAATCTTATCTCTTCCCTATCTTGGTGAAGACTCACCCAATCATTTTCCATATGGATCTCCATGCTTTCTTTCTAGCCAGGAGAGCATGTAAAGAACAAGTCCTAGCGGCTGCTACGATCAGACATGAACCTAGAAAACTGATTGACTCCAATATCAGGGGGAAGGATCTCTTCCCTGAAAAATTGGTTAAAGAAGTCATGGACAAAGCAGCTCAGGAGAATAAGAGCCTTATAGACTAGTGGGGTATATCCTCTAAACGGAAATTTACCACCAATGAAGGACCTCAACTTAAGGGAAAGAAGCCCAGAAGTCACTTCAAGGGAAGGAAATCCTTTTCTGTCGCAATAGCCTCAGTTGCCGCTATCCGTCAGACTGTGTACACAGTTCCCTAGCAAGCAAGACGACTAAAGTTGCAGGTCCTTCCCAACAACCCAGGTTCCAGGGGTTCTTTCGACCCACAACACAATTTTGGAGAATTATTTGCAGGACCTTCACTAGAAGGGAGTCATCCATTGTACAAAATCCTTGAACTTTCAAGGGCGGCTATTCTGCATGCCCAAGAAAGATTGAAACACTCTTCGAACTATTCTAGACTTGTCCCCACTAAACAAATTAATTCTGAATGACAAGTTCCAGATGCTGATTATCTCAAAAATACGGACGCTACTAGCCCAGGAGGCTTACACCATCTCCATAGATCTTCCAGACGCCTATTGTCATCTTTCGATAGGTTGGCGCTTCTCTCCCTACCTTGGTTTCAAACTGGCAAGAAAGACTTACGTATTCAAAACTATGCCCTTCGAGATTAGTAAAGATCCAAGGATTTTCACAAAGCTAGCCTTCGGGTGATGGTGTACCTAGACTACTGGGCTGCAACGTAGTTAGAACGTCTTTGAACGGCCCAGGAGGTCATGAACATCCTACAGTCTCTGGGCTTCCAGATTAACCTCGAGAAGTCCAGGCTATCTATAG
The DNA here is from genome assembly GCF_036898095.1 of Palaemon carinicauda. Taxonomy (NCBI): domain Eukaryota; kingdom Metazoa; phylum Arthropoda; class Malacostraca; order Decapoda; family Palaemonidae; genus Palaemon; species Palaemon carinicauda. The sequence goes on from NC_090734.1 coordinate 68,286,857, forward strand.
CTTAGAAATTCCAGTGGCTAGGACTTCACTGGAATCTACAGTCACACCCTCTCTCTACCACAAGGCAAGAGAAAGGAAATCGTAAACTAGGTCAGGTGTCTACTTCGTTCAAAAGCACTCACCAGACGACAAAAGGAAAGAGTCTTGGGGTCATTGCAATTCGCTGCCATGACAGACCCAATCCTGAAAGCAAGACTTAAAGATGCTGATAGAGTCTGGAGAAGAAAGATATCCAATGCTCGGAGAGATCGTCGCCACAAAAACCGGCTCTTACTGTGGAAGCAGCTCAAGCCATGGTCCTCTGCCGAGAGTCTATCGAACTACGCCCCTCTGCATTACCCTCTTCCTTCCATGACTATTCACACAAATGCCTCAGAACAAAGTTCAGGGGGACACTCCTCTTCCAAGAAATTGCAGGGTCAGTGGTCAATAGCATTTCAGAAGTTTCACATCAATGGTCTGGAAGCTTTAGCAATGTTTCTGACTCTGAAGAGACTAAGCCCAAAGACGAAATCACACATCAAATTGGTCATCGACAACAAAGCAATAGTACACTGTGCCAACAGACAGGGCTCCAGATCTCCTCAGATCAACCATGTAATCCTAGCCATTCTCTCTTTAGCAAAAAGGAGGAAATGGCATCTTTCAGCAGTTCACCTTGAAGGGGTTCGCAATGTGGCGGCAGACGCCCTGTCGAGATCCAAGCCTCAGGAAACAGAATGGTCTCTTGAGCAAAATTATTCAGTTTCATTCTAGAGCAAGTCTCTGAACTGTAAATTGGGAGTTGTAACAAGAAGCTTCCCCAGTATATAGCCCCAAACTTAGATCTGGAAGCAGCAAGAATAAATGTGATGTCTCTGAATTGGAACCAGTGGTCTCACATCTACCTATTTCCTCCATTCAACTTCCTACCTAAAGTAATGAACAAACTGTGGACTTTCAGGGGAACAGCAGCTCT
>NC_090734.1:68295314-68312814 GCF_036898095.1 Palaemon carinicauda
ATATATTTATGTTTGTAAAGAGTGTATTATTTTAATCATCAGTGTTTTCACAGTACTCTCTTGTATCCCAGTTAAAGAATCAAAGCAAGAGTTTGTTTGCATAGTTCTTGATAGGTAATGCGTCATGTTTGTGAGAAAATACGCAATTTTTATATTTGCCACAAGTTTTGTAAGGTTCTCGAAAACCCCAGTGTTAGATTTTAACTTTTTTTTTTATTTCCGAGAATGGTAGGTGGGCCGAGTTAGCTGAGAGAGTGTTGCCATGTGCGAGGCTGATTCTCTTGTTCGATTAATGATAGTTGATAACTCTGGAACTTGAGAGGCTGTGTAGGTTGTCAGGCTTTTACTGATCAAATTAGTATCAAGCAGTCATCATTAGCATCCCAGATTGCATTGATTGCCTTAATAAGCAACCACTATTTCCTGGTAATGATGGCTCACAAGAAAACCATTAAAGTCCTACATTATTCTTAAGAACTGTTTTATTCCTTTCTAAATCCAATTATTCTGGTTAGTATAAACGCCGAGATTTTTTCACTCACAATATCGTATGACCTTAAATCTTTGTTATCGAATTCATAAAAGGCCTATCGTGTAATAACCTAACCTGGTTGTATTTTTAACTGGTTAATTTAGTCAACTTGTATAACAAGAGCATCAATCCCACTATTTGAAAATGCATAGATTTTGCCTTCCACAAGTTTTTTTTTTCTTTTTAATATGAAATTTAATGTAACACAAAAAAGTAAGTTTCCTACAATAAATTATTGTTTCCAAGTATATATGCTGCATCTTAACCCACGATATTGAAAAAAGGACTAACGTGGAGTCTTTTGACTGGTCAGACAGTATTATATTGGATCCTTCTCTCTGGTTATGGTTCATTTTCATTTTGCCTACACACACACACACACACACACACACACACACACACACACACACCCACACCGAATAATCTGGCCTATTCTTTAAATATTCTCCTCTGCCTCATATACCTGACAACACTGAGATTACCAAAAATTTTTCTTACTGCACTGAGATTGTTCAGTGGCTACTTTCCTCTTGGTATGGGTCGAAGGGGCTCTTTAGCTATGGCAAGCAGCTCTTCTAGGAGAAGGACACTCCAAAATCAAACCATTGTTCTCTGATCTTGGGTAGTGCCATAGCCTCTGTACCATGGTCTTCCACTGTCTTGGGTTAGAGTTCTCTTGCTTGAGAGTACTCTCGGGCACACTATTCTATCTTAATTCTCTTCTTCTTGTTTTGTTAAAGTTTTTATAGTTTAGATAGGAGATATTTATTTTAATATTGTTGCTCTTCTTAAAATATCTTCTTTTTTTTCGTTTCCTTTCCTCACTGAGATATTTTCCCTGTTGGAGCCCCTGGCCTTATAGCATCCTGCTTTTACAACTAGGGTTGTATCTTAGCAAATAATAATAATAATAATTATAATAATAATGGTAATAATAATTATAAAAATAATAATAATTACCAAGTTTTGTTTCGAGTGTACTTAACCCTGGATAGGTACGATGGGTCGTTTGCGACCCCGAGCGTCAAAAAAAAACAGGTTTTTCTCACGTGACTCACCCCCGTGACTGAATTTGTGGGTGATCGACCTGCAGGAGGTGTCTCCCCTACACGCTCTAGTAGTGTCCAGATGTGCATTGCTGTAGCTGTACTCCTTCCCCGATTTCTGAGACGCGTCGGGGTCGTTCGCGACCGAGTTTACCCTTCTAAGGTAGTTTGCATAATTATCAAAGTTATTACGTATTATGAAATTGTCGTAGAATGGTGCAACTTGTATAGGTTATCAGTTGTGGAAAGTCTTGGTGGATTGTTTGGCTACCATGTGCATGATTTTTTTTTTAGTTAAAATGTCGTTCATCACCACGAGGACCATTTTACCGCGAGTGCCCCTTTTTCATTTTTTTTCATTTTTTTGCCAAGTCATTTTTCCGTAAGATATTGCCAAATAGGGTCGTAAAACTTTTGCTTGTTTAGTGTTGGAAAGTGAGTCTAGATGATCTGGCTACCCATGCATGACTTTGTTTTTGTCAGATACGACGTAGTTATTGGTATATTGGGTATTTAACTGCGGTTACCAATTTCTGTTTTTTTTCAATATTTGTAAAAATTACTACGTAGTAAGGAATTGCCGTATATTATTCATTTTTTTTTCATGTTTATGTGTTAGAAAGTGTGCCTTGATGGTTGGGCTAACACGTGCATGTCTTTTTTTTTATCTGAGATGCCGTATATTAGAATGTCGGGCATTTTACCGCGAGTGTCCCTTTTTCATTTTTTTTCATTTTTGTGCCAAGTCATTTTTCCGTAAGATATTGCGAAATAGTGTCGTAAAACTTTTGCTTTTTTAGTGTTGGAAAGTGTGTCTAGATGATCTGGCTACCCATGCGTGATTTTGTTTTTGTCAGATACGACGTAGTTATTGGTATATTGGGTATTTAACTGAGGTTGCCAATTTCTGTTTTTTTTCAATATTTGTAAAAATTTACTACGTAGTAAGGAATTGCCGTATATTATTGATTTTTTTTTCATGTTTATGTGTTAGAAAGTGTGCCTTGATGATTGGGCTAACACGTGCATGTCTTTTTTTTATCTGAGATGCCGTATATTAGAATGTTGGGCATTTTTCCGCGAGTGCCCCTTTTTATTTGTTTTGCATTTTTTTGCTTAGTCATGTTACCGTAAGGAATTGGCAAGTAGTGTCGCAAAACTTATATTTTTATAGTGTTGGAAAGTGTTTCTAGATGATCTGGCTTCCAATGCCTATTTTTTTTTTGCCAGATATGGCGTATATATAAGTATGTGTTCGATTTTCCTGTGATTGCCATTTTTTCGTTTTTTCCCATTTCTTTCAAAATTACTACGTACTAAGGAACTATCACAGAGTAATATTTCATTTATATGTTTATTTGTCGGAAAATGTGCCTTGATGGTTTGCCTAGCACGTGGCTGAAATTTTTTTTTCTGAAATGCCGTATATTAGAATGGCCATTTTTCCACGAGTGCCCCTTTTTATTTGTTTTGCATTTTTTTGCTTAGTCATGTTACCGTAAGGAATTGGCAAGTAGTGTCGCAAAACTTATAATTTTATAGTGTTGGAAAGTGTTTCTAGATGATCTGGCTACCCATGCCTATCTTCTTTTTTTAGCCAGATATGGCGTATATATAGGTATGTGTTCGATTTTCCTGTGATTGCCATTTTTTCGTTTTTTCCCATTTCTTTCAAAATTACTACGTACTAAGGAACTATCACAGAGTAATTATTCATTTAGATGTTTATTTGTCGGAAAATGTGCCTTGATGGTTTGCCTAGCACGTGGCTGAATTTTTTTTTTCTGAAATGCTGTATATTAGAATGTTAGCCATTTTTCCGCGAGTGCCCCTTTTTATTTGTTTTGCATTTTTTTGCTTAGTCATGTTACCGTAAGGAATTGGCAAGTAGTGTCGCAAAACTTATATTTTTATAGTGTTGGAAAGTGTTTCTAGATGATCTGGCTATCCATGCCTATCTTTTTTTTAGCCAGATATGGCGTATATATAGGTATGTGTTCGATTTTCCGGTGATTGCCATTTTTTCGTTTTTTCCCAATTCTTTCAAAATTACTACGTACTAAGGAACTATCACAGAGTAATGATTCCTCTAGATGTTTATTTGTCGAAAAATTTTGTTTACTTTTTTTTTTGATTGAATATCATCAATTTTTTTTAGCTAAAATATTATATTGTTTTACATTTTTTTTTTTTTCGAATTTATTTCCCTTCAAAAAAATTTTTTTGGGTCAGAATTTTAATTTTATAGTCGTAAAATATTCGTCAATTATCCAGCAACCCACCAGACAATTTTTATGCATATCCAATAATAATTAGATTAGTAAATAACACCTTGAAATTGACATACCCTTCCTGCATTTCAAGTGGCAGATTAGGGAGTCTGAGTCAGTGTGGTTGGCGGCCATTTTGTGGACATATCCGAAGCGTAAGCTGCCCTATCTATATATATTCTTGTTCCCTATAGAATTTGTGATATTTTGGTATATTTTTACCTGCATAAATATCATATTATATATTAAATATATGTATTTTTTTACGAAATTTCTAAGTACTCAAAAAATTACCTTTAGATATGGCCCCTGATATAAATGTAATTTACAAAATAATGAAGATTTTTTTACTTATTTCTATTTTAGGATAACATATGTTTATTCCCTAAAAAAATTAGCCACTTCCTATTTCATTTGGGTACCCAAAAAAATTCATGAAATCTGGACAAATTTTTTTGGCCAAAAAAAGTTACCCTTTTTTTCTCATTTCAGATCTTCACCTCCATGGGTCTGACTTCATCCAAAATACATCAAGATGTGTCCTAAACATTCAAGAATCAATTCCTATAAGGAATTGTGTATATATGTATAAACTTTTTTTTTATGAATTTTTATGTCAGGTCTTTTTTTTCTACTTAATTTTTTAAAATATTTATAATAAATAGTTTTTCTGCAGATGAGTAGTATTTATCTTTACAGTTGTTTTAAGCATTCATTGAAGTTTTTTTTGGCAAAAGAAAAAAGGAGGTTACTGCAAAAACTGATTTTTCAAGAATTTTTTTTGGCGTCGTGGTCGTTCGCGTCCGAGTATACCCTTAAAGGGGTGTCCGAGGAGCGTACCTATCCAGGGTTAAGAGACCCTTGGATATTCAGTGTTTTTATTGCTGTCTGCGAGTTATATAACTGTCTCAGAGCTCGGGTATTGTTATTTTCAAGTGTAACAGATTTAATGTAAAAAACAAACAGGTGAGTTTGGAACTTGAGAGGCTGTGTAGGTTGCCAGCCGTAATATATATATATATATATATATATATATATATATATATATATATATATATATATATATATATATATATATATATATATATATATATATATATATTAAATTTTGGTTCCCGGACTCCGCACTATTATAATATATATATATATTCATACACACACACACACACACACACACACATATATATATATATATACAGTATATATACTGTGTATATATATATATATATATATATATATATATATATATATATATATATATATATATATATATATATTCATGTATATATGTATATATGTATATATATATGTATGTATATATATATATATATATATATATATATATATATATATATATATATATATATATATATATATATATATATATATATATGTGTGTGTGTGTGTGTGTGTGTGTATGTGTGTGTCCGTGTTTTATATATTATACATATGTATATCCATATATATATATATATTCATATATATGTATATATATATATATATATATATATATATATATATATATATATATATATATACATATTTATATATATATTTATATACATATATATGTGTATATATATATATATATATATATATATATATATATATATATATAAATATATATATATATATATATATATATATATATATATATATATATATATATATATATATATATATATACTGTATATATATACATATACTGTATATGTATATATATATATATATATATATATATATATATATATATATATATATATATATATATATATATATATATATATATATATGTGTGTGTGTGTGTGTGTGTGTGTGTGTGATTTATACATTATATAATTGTATATTGATCTATATATATATATATATATATATATATATATATATATATATATATATACATATATATATATATATATATATATATATATATATATATATATATATATATATATATATATATATATATATATATATATATATATATATATATATAAATGATAAATTTTGCACATTTCGACGTGTTTTTCAAATTCCAATAAGCCACATATTTCGATACATTAATGTCTGGATTCTCTTACCGATCCTGGGACCAGAGCCCCAAGGCGAAACCACTCGAAGACAATAGCTTCTGACCGGCCGGGAATCGAACTCTTTTCCACGAAACTTGTAACAACAGTGACATACTACTTGGTCACGACCAAAGATAAATATCACTGACAATTCCTTTTTACTTATCCTGTCGAATTCAGGTTGTTTGTGCTTAGAATTGAAATCAACCTATCTTCACCTTTGTAAATTGGTATGTTTTTACTTGGCATTCGATTAGTGATAGATTTTGCACATTTAGACGTGTTTTTCATATTCAAATAAGCCATATATTTTGATACATTAATTTCTGGATTCTCTAACCGACCACGGGATCAGAGCCCCAGGCGAAACAACTTTTATCTTTTTTCGTGGCTAAGTGGTATGTCACAGTTCTTACAAGTTTCGTGGACCAGGGTTCGATCCATACATTAATGCATCAAAATATATGAGTTATTTGAATATATATGTGTATATATATATATATATATATATATATATATATATATATATATATATATATATATATATATATATATATATATATATATATATATATATATATATATATATATATATATATATATATATATACATATGCAGTATTTATATCTATCTATCTATCTATCTATCTATCTATATATATATATATATATATATATATATATATATATATATATATATATACATATATATATATATATATATATATATATATATATATATATATATATATATATATATATATATCTATCTATCTATCTATCTATATATATATATATATATATATATATATATATATATATATATATATCTATCTATCTATCTATCTATCTATATATATATATATATATATATATATATATATATATATATATATATATATACAGTATATACAAATATATAAATATATATATATATATATATATATATATATATATATATATATATATATATATATATATATATATATACATATATATATATATATATATATATATATATATATATATATATATATATATATATATATATATTCATATATATGTATATGTATATATATACATATATATATATATATATATATATATATATATATATATATATATATATATATATATATATATATATATATATATGTAAATATCCCCCTATCACCCACGAATGGCATTTAATACCGAATTTTATCTCGGGAATAAATATCCACTTGGAATTCATTTTATGGTAACAGCTTCTGGCCAGGAAGAGATTCGAACCCCTACTTATTCGGCCGGAAACCATGCCTGTGAGGACTCTACCAACTGAGCCATCAAGAGAGATATAAGTTTATGACAAGTCCCTGTACTTATTCCTGTCGAATTCAGGAATCTGTTCATAGACTGTAAATAAACCCATCCCCACCATGATAGCTGAATTGTGAGTTTGCAACACGTGGTTATTTTATGATGAATATACATCACTAACACTCGTGATTTCAATCACTGTAAATATCACCCACGAATGGAATTTAATACCGAATTCTATCTTGGCAATATATATTCACTTGGAATTCATTTTAAGGTAACAGCTTCTGGCCGGGTAGAGATTCGAACTCTTACCTATTCGGCTGGAAACCATGCCTGCGAGGACTCTACCAACTGAGCCATCAAGAGAGATATAAGTTTATGACAAGTCCCCATACATATTCCTGTTAAATTCAGGAATCAGTTCATAGACTTGAAATAAACCCATCTCCACCATGATAGCTGAATTTCACAGGAATATGTATTAGTGTGCTACTGTTGTTAACACACATTTGGGCTCTCTTCAAATGTCATCTAAAATGTGTTAATTATTAGAGTTGGTATGTTACATCTTCAAGTAAAGTCGAAGTAAGTTAACTTTAAAATGGTTTATTCTTTAAGAACAACAGTGTTAACATCTCCATCACAGGAGTATACTGTAGCTGGTTTGGTCGGATGACCATTCCGTATGACATCGTCGAGTAAACTGATACAAATATCCATATGCATGTTAAAGTTATTTCAGCACTTAATGATTTATGTAAACACCACATTAATACCGGAAGATACTCAGTTCCGTTCTCACAGACAACCTTTCTCACGGACTGGGTTGGTGCTTACAATTCATGAAAAATGTTACATTGCTGAGGTTTGGTATTCGCATCCTGCTATGATATGACTACAGCACTTCTCACACTCGCTTCTACTTCCACAGTGACCTATTAGGTCATGTGTTTTAAACATGTAATATATAATTATTACATAAGCTCGGCCAGCTATCTCAATTTTTTTTTTTTTTAAATTTAACAACACCTCAAAATATGTTTACTAGGAGTGTGACTGGATATATATATTATTTTTTGTTTAACTTTAGCCATAAGCAAATGAAGATGAATGTTCAAATAGGCACATTAAAAGAAAAATAATAATAATAATAATAATGCATATTAACAGATATTACCAAAGCAAAGAAAAAAATGCACGATAAATACAGATTACATATATGGTACATTGCTAGCAAACGATTATATGGTACCAAAAAAAAAATACTGATATACATATGATTCGGTAACTTTGTTAAAGAATAATTGTTACCTTTGTCAGAAATATAGACTATTATAATACGGTAATTAATAAAAATATTTGTTACCTTGGTAAAGATACAATTTTAGTGCACAAACACGAATTCCTGGTACGTACACGTACCACGGTTTCGTACACACACACACATATATATATATATATATATATATATATATATATATATATATATATATATATATATATATATATATATATATATATATATATATATATATATATATAGGGCTTATATATTTTATTAGATGCCCATAGATTCTTTATGTAAACATTTGGGCCTTATATATTTTATTAGGTGCCCATAGATTTTTTAAGTTTTAAATGTTTTTATTATTAAAATGTTTGTAAAAATGTTTTTAAAATGCAAATGTTCAATAGTCTCCTCAATTACATATTACTAGCGTACTAACTGCTTTTCGTACACAACACTTTTCCAAGACATTTTTACTCCTTTGAGCGAATGAAGGGGCCAGTTTCAAACGGCTTTAAATTGAATTAAATAAGGAGTTTTGTCTGGACATGGCAAAACATTCTGTTTGAGCTGCAAACTATTGTACCTTAACCTGCGCCAAATAAAGATGTTAACGGCGATAAAAATCATCACCGTAACGCATAAAGCTGCCAGGAATATGTAAAATCGTAGATCTGCATAAGTCGGTGACGGGTGGTCCATCTCGGTCAATTTCATCAACCGCTTGGCTATATGTTCGTTGTATGGGAGAGGTAAAGATGGAATTGTTGTTAACCACGTGAAGTTCGCGAAGTAGGCTCGTTCTCTGATGATAGTCTTGATTCCTTGCACCATGTAATTCGGGGACGTCCCGATACAACCATCTGCTGCAATGAAGATTTGGGAATAGGACGTGGATCCGTCCGGGCATGATACATTAAAGCCGGCCTTGTCGTATCGTATCCACAAGCCGTTGTTCAGTCTGCAATTGAACTTATTGTCAAAGGGATAAAGCCTATCCAGACAATTTTCATTTGTATGGGAGAGAGCACCGTCTAGCACTATACCTAACTCGCATGAATCCATTAAATTTCTATGGAATTCAAATGAGTCAGCTGTACATATTTTTCTATCCATTGCGTCTGAACAGTGAGATAATTGATTTAAGTCTTTAATGACCGTATATGTTTCCTTGTCTGGGGAAATCAATACGTGTCCTGTCAAACTGGATATTACTGGATTTGAGTGATTCGTCATGAAAGTCGGAAATGGTGTTATCCTGTAAGATTGCTAGGCATCGGAAGAATCAAAGGGAATTGTTATCATAATCTTGTGATATTCAACGCTTACTGTAATTAGGCTGTAATAAAATTCTAACCTACGTGTGTCTAACAAAGGAATATAACCTAATTTCTCCTGTCCGTTCTCCACAATTAACTTTAAGTATCTTATTGGCAACAAATGGGGTGACAGTACACCTTTAGTCACTAACGTGATAGCTTCCACATAGTCATTTGATTTCTCAATGAAATGTGCAATTCTATTGTGTATGTGGTCTATTTTTGAATCATAATACGTTAACGTTGCCAACAAATCCTGTACTTCCATAATCTAATTGATATTACTAGAATGTTCATTTACTAAACTCATAATTTGATTGATTGAAGCTAACTGATTCCTTAGTTCTGACATAATCAATTCATCTTCATGAGTCAAGAACTCAATTTTCTTATTTTGATTACTAATCTTAAGACGATTGGAAATTCCTAAACCTAAACTTGCGATAGAACCAAAGATGTTTAGTGCAGCAAAAATAAACGGGTTATGTTTCTCAAGATTATCGTGTCCTACAGTCCACATCAAAAGATCACGAGCCAAAGATTCTGCCTCGTAAGTTTTATTTTGCAAGTCGTCAGATAGCATCTCTGCAACTTTTAGTGTCGATGAAAGCGAACTCTCTGTATTAAAAGGAAAATGTCTTTTGTGCATTTCATTTAATGAGACAACAAACCTTGAAATGGCGCTCTTTAAGCTAATGACGTCATTCTCTGGGAGAAAAATTGCTTGCATACGCACTTCAACAACTACGTTACTTGATGTAATAAAAACGTCTTCTTGTCTTTCAACTATAGTGCCATATTTAAAATCTATACTTTTAGTTTTAGAGCTCATCCCACACGAGAAAAATGTCTGAGCGAACAATATCACTCCCAACAACAAAAACTTCATCTTGGAAACCTGTAACGAGAAAAATATGTGTAATTACTCCTGTATTAAGAAGAAAAACTTTTAACATATAATGTAATAAAAGAAAATAAAAATCTTTCCCTCACTTCTTTCCCTCTTATTTTAATTTCTTATGTGAGCCAATGGTACGATTCTCTCATCAGTGAGGTGGGATACGTTTTGAACTCTGATGTGGTGTATTGCGGGTTTTCCTTGTCACGGTCCTACACAGAATATTGTCTTTGATTATATAATTCTGCTGCTTATACTTTATATATTCCTTTTCTTTATGATTGCCTTTCAAAGCATTTATAATTTTTTCTAATTTCTGATCTTTTCTTTGCTCAGTCTGTAATAATTCAGCACTCCAGCCCAAATCTTCTTGTTCAGATATCGTTTTAACAATAGGCATGGATGTTGATATATCTATTAATTCAGCTAAAGGCTCCGTACAAGATGACACGGGGTTGCGTGATAATGCATCAGCAATGATATTTGCTTTCCCAGGTAAATACCCGATTCTCGCGCCAAAGTCTTGAATGATCAAATGCCACCGAGTTCGTTTGGGGCTGTGGTTGAAGCCTTTAAAGAAGTTGGTTAGTGGTTTATGATCAGTAAGAACCTTAACGGGATAACCGTATATTATGAACTTAAAATGCACTAGTGAATTAACAATAGCTAGCCCTTCCTTATCTATTACTGCATACTTACTTTCGGAAGTTCTCAGTTTTCGAGAATAAAAAGCTATCGGGAAAAATTGTTTTTCATATTGCTGAAGCAATACCCCACCTACTCCTAAGTCTGAGGCGTCTGTTGCAATGAAGAATTCCTTACCGAAGTCAGGAAATTTTAAGATAGGAGAACTACACAGTTCATCTTTCAAGGTATTAAACGCCTGTTGATGCTGCTCAGACCATATGAAATCTACGCCCTTCTTCGTAAGATCAGTTAAGGGAGCGGCTATTATTGAATAATTGCGTATAAAACGCCTGTAATATCCACTACAACCCAGAAATTGCTGTATTCCCTTGACAGTAGTAGGTATCGGAAAGTTATGGATAGCCGACACCTTATCATGGACTACTTTAAGACCTTGGCTTGACACCATAAAACCCAAATAGACCAATTCTGTTTTGAAAAATTTACACTTACTAATCTTTACCCTTAAGTTATGTTGTCTTAGTCTCTGTAGTACTAGTTGTAATTTACATAGATGTTCTTCTAAGGTGTTGGAAAAGATTACAAGGTTGTCCATATAGGCATGCAATATATCCCCTAGCAAGTCTCCAAACACTATGTTAATCATTCTTGTAAATGTTATGGGAGCACAACGTAAACCAAAAGGCACCCGTAAAATTTCATAATGTCCCCTGGCTGTGCTGAAGGCTGTGTATGGGATACTATCTTCTTCTAATGATATCTGGTGAAAACCTTTAAGTAAGTCCAAACTGGTAAAATATTTATTCTGACCTAACAAAGACAAAATATCGTCAGTACATGGCACTGGGAATCGATCAGGGATCGTCTCCTTGTTTAGACGACGGAAGTCTACGCAGATAAGCCATGTTTGATCTTTTTTCGGTACAACTATTAATGGAAAATTATAAGGGCTGTTCGATTTCCTAATGACTCCTTCTTCTAGCATTTTACCTACTTCATCATTTATTTCATTCTGGAATTTCATAGGGAGTCTGTACGAGGGTACATAGATAATTTTCTGCTTGTCCTTTAACCTTATTTGATGCTCGGTCACATCTGTTTTTCCTAAGGATCCATCCGTAGTGGAAAAAACATCATGATATTCAGTTAAAAGTCCAAAAATTTTCTGCTGAATTTCTTCATCTTGAATGTCTTTATTGATTTTATTTTTAATAGATTGCAAAAGGGATTCATCCGCAACTGATTGAGCGTGATTAATTTCAGCAACGGTAAGAATACGATGTTTATAAACTTCTACATCCAAGATATGTTGATTTTTGTGAATTACTAAAGTGGTATTTAAATGATTACAGACTTCAATATTACATTGTTGATGTGAGCCTACTGTATAAATAGCTTGTGTGACAAACAATCCATTCGTTTTCAAAGTGTCAGAAAGGATTAATATTTCAGATCCCGGTAATGTTTTCTTTACTTGCACTATTAAATTCGAAGGTACGTTTGGCTCGATAGATTGCGTGCAAGAGGATATTACGGGTGAACGAGAATTCTGTTGGGTATCGTATATTATTTCTTTATTAGTGAGACAAGTTATTGGTTCTTCAACGTACGTCACTGTTTCATTTGTCGTCTCCTTTTTATCCAAAACTGATTTTAAGGTATTAGATTTATAGAATTTTCCTTTGATATACACGCCGTACTTGGCAGGGGCTAAGATAATGTTTTGATTGCCCATAGATGGGTATCCTATAATTACAGTTGGATACATATCAATGTTTTGTACAACAACAAATGTATCGGCAAACGTGCGCTTACCAACCTTGAACTGAACATGAGTTATGCCTATTACATTTAATTCATTATTTCCTATACCCGAGATTTTCACTCCGGATTTTTCTATTGGAAAGTTCGAAAACAACAAAGGATGTGTCCTCAAATCCATGATATTACGTGGACTACCAGAGTCAAAAAATAATGTAAATGATATGTGTTCTAAATTTAAAGCATATAATGTTGGTCGTAACTCATTTTGGCATATTATTGTATGAATTCGTTGCAAATCTACGGGAGCATGCACTGATTTACTTAATTCGGCCGTGTGTTTCATAGGAAAATCTATTGCCTCACAATGATCTGATAAAACATTAAATTGATTATTCAATACTACTGATGTTGACATGAATGACCTTGACCCAACATCACTCTCTTCCCCACTGGAGTTAACTATGTGGTATTTGCTTTGCTCTGCACATTCTGAAAATTAGTCTGACCTTGCGAGGTCTGGTTTGACGACCCAGGCTCAGCGTTATTCGAAGAACTGTTTGATTGTTTCGGATTCTGAACTACATTGACGTTTGGCTGTTTCTTCTTATTAAAATGAGGATTTTTCTTTTTATTTCCATATGGAACTGACTGTGGAATTGACTGTATTTCTAGGATTCTGTTGTGTCTTACGCGAGTAGCACTGACTATATGAATGAGTCGAACTATTATGTATCGAACAGAATTTCGTTCTGCAGTCCGCAATTGAGTGACTTTGACGTTTGCAATTATAACACGTCATTCCTGCAACTTGACTATTATTAACTACATTTACTTGTTGTGGCTTTGTTTCAGTTTTAGCAAAAACTTGGGTTAACACGGGATCAAGATCAGGACACTTAGACATGTGTTTCTTTATCTGTTTATATACATCCAATTCCGTACTTGCTGGCGTTAACTTTTTATCAAAACACCGCACTAAAGCTTCAGGCAACATAAGTGTCATGCAAGTTAAATACATGTTATTTCTAGTAACCCAAGTGGAATTACCTAAAATATCTTGATATTCATTAAGCCTATTGGCTATGAGAGCTGCTCTCTCAATAACATTAAGCCGAGTCATAGTGGCTTGATTAAGTTAAAATTAATGTTAAAACTACATCCAAGGCTTCTTCACCCCCATAGACTGCACGTAGCCTAACTTTAAAATCATCCCAGGTAACTGCTTCTTGAAAGGAAACACCCCTTAAATACGCACTCGCATCTCCTTTAGAAAAGTCTATAAAACTTTTAGCTTCTTTTAATTGTACAAAAGGGTCTACGATTTGTTTGGTATTTAAATGGGCATCAACGGATGAAATCCATGACTCCACATTCTGAGGCAAGAACCCATCAACCCGACCCTGAAAAGGAAGGATTGCAGATCGAGCATTTACAAGTGTCACAATAGGAAGGGGATTACCCTGTCCTGCTGTTGGGTTACTCGGTCCAGGGGCTGGGCTCACAGGGGGCATCATGTTTACGGTATTTCTTTTCCTATCTCTACGACCCCTTGCAATCCTATCAAAATATCTATATGAATACAGACGTCCACTGCGTAAACGCATAAGCACTAAATGATAAAGATCATAACAAAATTCCCCAAAACAATGATACTAATACAAAGATATTTCCCGAGAACTTCTTAAAGAAAACGGAATACAAAGATATTTCCCGAGAATTTCTGAAAGAAAACGGAATTAGCACAAAGAGAAAAAAAAATTCTAGATGAGAATTCGGAGTTGAACACAGTTTCCTTTAATGAAAGAAAATTGAAGATTAGCAAACAACTCACCCCAGTAATAATGGACTATCAACTCGTGGTAACTACACCTCACTGCTCAATACTGAAATGAATAAGAAAATTGTACTTAGCTTCGGTTTATATGGCGTTGTGTGATGTCGTCATTTCCTCTCTCTCTCTTGATGTTTGGGTGAATGTTTCCGGTCCGATTTCCGTTGAATGTAGTGCTTCCTGGATATGTTTCTTCAATGTTTTGTAAACGTTGAATGTCAGTCCTTGGTTTTCTTAGGATATTGATTGAAGATCCAGTTCATCAGTTTGTATAACATTCATTTGTTGGTATTAACTGTTTCATTTCTTCGGTGGACTATGATACTTGGTCAAAATTGTAGATTCATTACTGTTGATTTCTTGAAGATCTTTCTCTGGTTTTTAGAGTTTTATTCTCTGGTTCTTGAAGATCTTTCTCTGGTTCTTAGTGTTTTCTTCGCTGGTTCTTGAAGATCTTTCTTTGGTTCTTAGAATCCCACCGCTGCCACCATTTATTAGTGTAATACTGTTGTTAAAACACATTTGGGTTCTCTTCAAATGTCATCTAAAATGTGTTAATTATTAGAGTTGGTATGTTACATCTTCAAGTAAAGTCGAAGTAAGTTAACTTTAAAATGGTTTATTCTTTAAGAACAACAGTAATAACATCTCCATCACAGGAGTATACTGTAGCTGGTTTGGTCGGATGACCATTCCGTATGACATCGTCGAGTAAACTGATACAAATATCCATATGCATGGTAAAGTTATTTCAGCACTTAATGATTTATGTAAACACCACATTAATACCGGAAGATACTCAGTTCCGTTCTCACAGACAACCTTTCTCACGGACTGGGTTGGTGCTTACAATTCATGAAAAATGTTACATTGCTGAGGTTTGGTATTCGCATCCTGCTATGATATGACTACAGCACTTCTCACACTCGCTTCTACTTCCAGAGTGACCTATTAGGTCATGTGTTTTAAACATGCAATATATAATTATTACATATGTCTTCTCTCCTTTCCTCAGGTTTGTTTGCAATCTTAAGGGACCCATTCTGTGATTCTTTAAGTCCATATTTCATTTGTTTTTCTCATATATCTTGTCCATGTCCATCTCTTTTTATTGTTATAATAAAATCTACTTCAGTTTGTCCTCGTATCCATGTTGATCTTTTTCTGTTTTTTAGTGTTATTCCTATCATTCTTTCCATAGCTCTTGGAGTTGTAACTAGCTTATCTTCTAAGTCATTAAGGCTCAAAGTTTCTGATGAATAAGTTGATAGTGGTATGACCATCTTATTAAATAGTTTTCTTTTTAGAGAAAGAAGCATTTTACTTTTAATTTTCTACTTTGTTTTCCAAAACTCGAAAAGGTATACATCCTATGCTTAACCTTCTTTCAATTTCGGTCTCAAACACTTAATGACTGTCCTATGTACGTATGTTCATTAACAGTCTCTAGAGGTACGTTTTTAACCCATATTTGTTGTGTTCTGCATTTTGATTGAACATAATCTTAGTTTTTCTCATAGTCATTTTCAGTCATACATTTCTGCTCTCTCTTTTCACATCTTTGGTTGTTGTTGTTGGGGTATTAAAGCCAACACTTGTTGGCACGGGCCTTTCCCTTGGTTGGCCCGTAGACATCTTTGGTAATTCCTTCCGTGATCCACTAAATAGAACTAAGTCATCTGCAAATCTTAAAATATGTTAAGTTATTTCCAATTAATGTTAATTCTTACATTTTCCTAGTCTAAATTCTTAAAAAGTTTTTCTAAAAACGTTGTAAATAATTTAGGAGAGATTCAGGCTCCTTGTCTAACTCCTTTTCTCAATTGGAATTTTCTCACTAAATTTATGTAGTTTTAGGATTGCTGTACTACCCATACATATATATCATCAAGCGCTCTAACATATATATCATCTAATCCTCGTTTTTTAAGAGCTTTTACTGCTAAAGCTTTTTCATAGTCTTTAAATGCCAAAAGCTTTTGAATAGACTTTATATGCCATACATAGAGGTTTGTTATGCTCATTTGATTTTCCCATTAACTGGTTAATTACATGGATCTGGTCTGATGTTTAACATCATCTTCTGAAGCGTGCCTGCTCTCTTAGCTGATTAAAGTCTAGCTTTCTCTCCAATTTGCCTAATATGATCTTTGTAAATATTTCATTTAATGCAGAAATTAAATTTATTGGGTGGTAGTTTTTTTGGGTCTTTTGTGTCTCCCTTTTTGTAAAATTTTATGATTATATTTTTTTTCAAAGCTAAAGGTATAGAGCAGTCTTGCTATGATTCTCGGTAAAATTTAACGTGATTTGGTACCATGAAATCTCCTCATTCTATTATTAAGTAATTTGTTAGGCCATCTTTCACTTTGTCTTTTTTTCATGACTTTTAATGCATTCTTTCATTCTACAATTTTGGTACCGGCCCAGATGTTTCATTATTTCTTTTGGCAAAGTTATTTCTTATAAAATTATTGCATAACATTGTGTAGAAAACCTCGGCCATTTTATCACTCCATCTCTTTTGTTG
>NC_090734.1:68317814-68327814 GCF_036898095.1 Palaemon carinicauda
GAGGGGAAGGCTGCGGTTCTAACTCGGTCCCTATGTCTGTCTGTCTCTAACCCAACCTTGGGTCCTTATATATCAAATTTGGCGAATTTCAGAACGTTCAAACTTGTTTGGGAAGCGTGGGGGTTGTACCAAGTGTCAAAGTTGCCAAATATTACTCTCCCAAACGCTGTTTGTATGCTACACCCGACGGCTCTCTCAGTCAGCTAGCTCTGCCCACCCATTGTCCCCGAAATAAAAAAAAAGATAACCTCTCACCGGCTATTCGCGAACCTTCGAAAACATGTGATGAAGAACATTCCAAAGCACATGTTCAGAAATTTTCTCTCAACCATGATGCAATATATCATGAAAATATATAAGAAAATTACCTAGGCCCTTGTTCCTATCTCACATGAATCCTACAACACTTTCAAATAGACTATGCATGACTTCATAGGAAACATACGTGAAATAAAAAGTAAATTCTTATAAAACAACGTAAAATTACGTATATTGACTTAAATAAAAAGTACGATGAAATTCACGACGAAAGTCTTACGTAATTTACATAAAATACATATATCTACATAAGAGGGGCTCATTTTACAGGCTGGGTATCATCTCTTCAATGCAAAAATGAAAACAATATATGATATATGAATAAAATTATCAATAAACTACGACATTTATTCTAAACTAGACCAGCTTCGTAAGAATATATATATATATATATATATATATATATATATATATATATATATATATATATATATATATATATATATATATATATATATATATGTATGTATGTGTGTATTATTATTATTATTATTATTATTATTATTATTATTATATACATATATATATATATATATATATATATATATATATATATATATATATATATATATATATATATATATATATATATATATATATATATATATATATAAATATAATTATATACATACAGTATATATATATATATATATATATATATATATATATATATATATATATATATATATATATATATATATATATATATATATATATATATATATATATATTTGGGCTCAGGTCATGTTGTCCTGATGGAAGTTCCTTCATTAGTAGCTTCCTAGGTATATTTGACTACAGTGATATATCCCAGAGAATTTACCGAAGGTATCCAGAATTCTATCTCCTGGAGCGAATATCCCTTAAGATTTAAAAAGGGATATCGCGTATATCAGAGGACGTATTCTTGACACGTCTCATAGCTATCTACACCCCCAATAGCGTTTTCGCTTCGAGAGAGAGAAGTGGCAAGAATATAGGAGAGTCATCAAAGAGGATGCTCTCGACACTCCTACTGTACTGTAAATAGTGCACCGAATCGCCACCACGAGGCGCCACTAAGCCATTCTTTTGTTTGTAGCTTTGCTGACCGGTGTTATCCCGTGTTATCTCTCGCTATTTTGGAAGTATTTCGTCGCTATGATACCTTCACCAGCTTCATCAGCATCTGGAAAGTTAAGTAATATCTTTGGATTGTGTAAATGTAAGCTCTTGCCAGTTTTACTCTTCGATTGAGATCGTAATTAACGTAACAAGAGCTGTTGCCAGCCGGATGGCGTCATGGACGCACTCGTTCTTCTTGTTCATTTAGTTAGCAAGAACAATTTCCCGGCATTATTTCGCTTTAATAACTTTAGCTATTTAGATATTTAGCTGGGGAATTTTATATTATGTCATTGTTGTCGTGGATTTGGCTAGTTTGATCGAGCCTCACGAGTGCTAGGCTTCCTAGCCTAGGCACCTACACACTTCATGCATGATATAACCTTCCTGGTAAGTTTTATTGAAGCTCAGGCAATATTTTATACAATTAAGATATTACTGTATACAAGAGAGTTTCGGTGAACGATTCTCTATGCTCCTAGACTTATAGCTTAGGGGCTTTAGTATACTTTCTTACATGTCCCTCAATGCTCTTGTATTGTCTTTTAAGGGGAGACTGACACCTCCTATACCTTTTAAGTCAATACTATCTCTAACGAGATCTAAGAGCAATTCCCCTTCCCTCTGATCAGCTTAGGCTACCCTCAGTTAACTTTGCTGCGAACTGTGTTCTGGCAAAATTTACTGGGGTGTTTCGTCTCTTTCTCTTAACCACTGACACGGTTTTGAGCTGAGAACGGAAAATCAGAGTAAAGTCTGTGTTAGGCATCCTACTGTTTTGGTGAAATGGCTTCCCAAGTCAGGTTAGGTTGCTGTTCAGGAGGCTAGTCCTCCCTAGGTCATACTCGAGGTTCTTGTATATCAATTTCCTCCTTCCTCGGTCTGGCAGACAGTCCTGTGCTAGTAGATCTTAGTATGAAGAAATGATTTCTTCCTTACTTAAGATCTCTGGAACGAGATTCTGTTCTCTAGTAAGATGGTGTCCTATGGCCGCTTTCTCACTTAACTAACCTAACCCGGGGAAATGATTTCTCCTACTTGAGGTTACTTTATGAGATCAGAATCCTTCAAGTTAGGTAATGCTCTAGGGTTTTACCTTACTTATAGGACTTTAACCCCTTCCCCACAGTCTCTTTTGTGTTGGATGAACCATCACCCTTCTGGCCATTGTTCTACATTTGACCCTACGGGTAATATATAGAATTAGCTGAGGTTCCATGTCTGCTGCCGGCTGGGCCGGCTGCCGCTGGTACCCTCATTTCATTGAGTATGCTCTCCAGTCCTCCCTTGGACTGCCTTCCATACCCCATATGAATGGGATATGGTTGAGTGGAAGCCCGAATATAGTTCCCCCTTCCACTTGCACCCTCTTTTGGGATGTAGGCTCTGCCTTTCCATATACTGGGCCGGCCGCCGGCAGCTAGTAGCTGTCATCGGTTATGTTGGGTGTCTGTTGGCTGGCAGTTACTCTGCCGCCACTTGCCGTGGGTGTCGCTGATCGACAACCCAACGACAATGAACATACTATGACCGGCTTCCGGCAACGGCCGGCCAGCGGCCGGCCACCCAAAATCTATATAGTTGCCGCTGGTTGCCGCCGGTTACCGCCGGGTCCTACTTGATAGAGGGATCCTTCGGTTGCCGGCAGGCAGAGCGGCAACTGCCGACCTGCCACCCACTACTTTGAAGACAGTATCTGTTTCAAATAGCCCAGTTTAGGCCCGGCATATGTCGGCTAGGCCGGCATATGCCGGCAGGCCCAGCATGTGCCGGCGGGCCCAGCATGCCCCGGCGGGTCCGGCAGATGCCGACAAGCCCGGCAATACTGGCGACATGCCGCCGCCAGTTATTGCTGTAGCCCAAAAGTTTTCCAACCTACAAGTGGTTCATGGGCAGCCAGTTGTGAGACCATCACTTTTAGGGAGTGATTCTCCCTCCCAATTAATGGTTATTATCCATTAATTTAATCCCCTATATTGAACATGAAAGATTGTGTTAAGAAGACACCTTATATCCAAGGATATTATCTTCCCTTTGATTTCATTATGAATCTTTAGTTTAATATTGGAGGAGGTCATAGCAATGGGCTGGACAGGAAACACATGTAGGTATCTTCCCTACTTTCTAGCTTACTCTATCCAAGCTAATATTAATAAAATATTAATAAAATATTAATTAAATATTAATTAAAATATGAATGCTGAAATCTGAGAATTTCACCGAATACTTATAGCTTTTCTTTCTTTACAGAAGGAGCATCCCGTGTGTGGGAACAACTTTTGCAGGGTCCGTAGTAAGAGCTTCTACGGACATGGCATGTGCAGGGCCCATGCTCGCTGCGCAGTCACCAAAGGGGCTCTCAAGTACTGGGACCCACAGGTATGTACCGTTTGTGGCAAACTGATTAAAGAGGCTTTTGATGATCAAAAGTCTACTGAGTCTAGGGATGCAGCAAGGGACATGCTGCGAAAATGGGTCGGGGGCTTTCAGAAGAACACCTCTGGCCCATACCTTCCTAATGAGAGGATGAGGGATTGTGTCTTCCCTAATGCATCTGAGGATGCAATTGTTCCCCAGGCTCAACCTGAGATCCCCTTAGTTCAGATTCCGGTAGAACCTGACATTTCGGGTGCCTTTCAGAGCATCCAATTAGAGGACAACATGCCTGTTGTCTCGGAGGAGACTGAGAACAATCTCCTAGTGGATGAACTGGAGCAGGAGGATGAGATACCTCCTGAGACTGGAGTCGAGATAACCAAAACGATTTTGGTATCGTCTGCAGCGGCGACTGAATCGACGCCTTCGACTTCTTCCACTGCACCCCAGTTGGATTCCATTACAAGTACGCTACACTCGCTACTGTCCATGGTGCAGGACATTCAGAAGAAATCGTCCGAGAAAGAAGCATCTTTCCGGACGGAGACTCATCAGCTAGTTGCGTCACGTTTAGCCCCGAAGAAGTTAAACATTAAGGACCTCCCCGCCTTCTCTGATGTTAACCCATAGAGGTACGCAGAGCATATGCCTATGTCGGGGCGGGGGGAAGATCTTCCTCTCAGAGAAACTGGGAACAGTTCCAGTAAAGGGGCCTATCAGGATTGCTATGTCCGTCTGAGGACGGAACCAGCATCCAAGGAGGAAACAGAGCCGAAGGAGACGATTGTCTTTGATCTATCTGAGGCACAGGCCTTATGTACAACCACCTTGAAAGAGACGGCCTTTACTAGTTCCAAGGTGATGGCTCTCTTGCAAAAAGCACCCATCCTTTATTGCTGACTCCGAACGTGCCTTCCCCTTTATGGACAAAGGGTTTAAGGCAGCCTTAAAGGCAGTTGAGGCAGGGAAACCTTGCCCTACACTTGAAGAGCGTAGATAATTTTCCCTTGCCTTCCCTTCAGATGATAAGGATTGGAAGGATGTCCATAACACCTTCACAATTGGGAAGCTAGAGGCAGATATCGCTGGACGGAAGTTCAACGAAGATCTCCCGAAGCTGTCAGAGTTTCTCCTGCGCAGGGAACAGGAGACTAAGGAACGTCTCGCTGCTTCCATGTCTCTGCACACTGGCTTAGAGACTATGGCAAGCATCCCAGACACCCCAGATACGTACATGGTCTTTGCCAAATCTCATATGGCAACAGTCACCAAGGATTTATACAATTTCATTAAAGCCAGAAGGGCTTGTAGGGAGTTTGTGTTCACTTCTGCTACAGTGAAGCACGAAACAAGGAAGCTGATAGCTTCCAATATCTGGGGAAAAGACCTCTTCCCAAGTGAAGTGGTCAAAGAGGTCGTAGATAAAGCCGCTTCGGAGAATAGGAATCTCCTCTCCAAATGGGGCTTGTCTTCCAAAAGGAAATCTTCCACCGATGAGGATCCCCAGCCGAAGAACAAGTCAAAACGACCAAGAGTGCCCTCTCGGCCAAAGCGACAGCAACAGCTTCCCATGGCCACGATGCCCCAGACAGTGGCACAACCAACCACCACCTTTCAACTGGTGCCCCAAACGCTGGCGACCCAGTCGCCCGTGTTCACCCCAGTATTGAAAGGCAATCAATTACCTTTAAGCCAAAGTCTCGAGGTTCCTTTCGAGGATTCTCTAGACGCCCCTTCAGAGGTAGGGGTAACAAAGGTGGACGTGGCCGAGGAGGAAGTCCTCCAACCAGCACTCCAAGTGAGATGCTACCGGTAGGAGGGAGACTTTTCCACTTCCGGGATCGTTGGACCTTTGATCCCTGGGCCCACAGCCTAATCAAGAAAGGACTAGAGTGGAGTTGGAACTCAACTCCTCCAAACTTCCCTCAATTCTTCCAACACTGAACCCCTGTACTGGAAGAATATGTTCAGGAACTCTTAAACAAAAGAGTTATACGGAAGGCAAAGTCCATTAGATTTCAATGAAGGCTATTTTGTGTTCCGAAGAAGGATTCGGATAAGCTCAGAGTCATTCTGGACTTATCACCACTCAACAAGTTCATAGTGAACCACAAGTTCAGAATGTTGACGCTTCAGCACATAAGGACCCTGTTGCCCAAACGGGCATTCACAGTCTCTATAGTCATGACGGATGCATACTGGCATGTTCCAGTCAACCGTCAAGTTTCCCCCTACCTAGGGTTCAAACTACAGAAAAGAAAGTATGCTTTCAGAGCCATGCCCTTTGGCCTAAACATAGCCTCAAGGGTATTCACAAAGCTTGCGAATGCAGTCATTCATCAACTACGCCTGAAAGGAATCCAGGTGGTAGCCTACCTGAACGATTGGCTGGTGTGGGCAGCATCCGAGGAAGAATGCATGCAAGCCTCCAAGGAAGTGATCCAGTTCCTGGAACACTTAGGATTCAAGATCAACTTGAAAAAGTCTCGGCTTTCTCCAGCTCAAAAGTTCCAGTGGCTGGGTGTCCACTGGGACCTACAGTCACACTGCCTTTCCATTCCATCAAAGAAGAGGAAAGAGATAGCAGGATCTGTCAAAAGACTCCTTAAATCCGACAGGATATCAAGAAGGCAACAGGAGAGAGTATTGGGGTCCCTCCAGTTTGCCTCAGTGACGGATCCAGTATTGAGAGCACAATTAAAAGATGCATCAGGAGTTTGGAGAAAATAGGCATCAAACGCTCGAAGAGATCTACAAAGACCGATACCAAATCGTCTGCGATCACTACTCAAGCCATGGTCGGAGGTCAAAATCCTAAGTAACAAGGTACCCTTGAAACCACCTCCTCCAGCAGTCACCTTTCATACGGATGCCTCAAAGGAGGGGTGAGGAGGTCATTCTCATCTTCGGAAAGTCCAAGGAACCTGGTCTCCCCTCTTCAAGTCCTGCCATATCAATTTTCTGGAAGCCATGGCAGTTTTTCTATCTCTGAAAAAGCTGAAACTTCGCTGCTCAATCCACATCCGTTTGGTTCTAGACAGCGAAGTAGTAATGAGATGCCTAAATCGACAAAGCTCGAGATTGCCTCATAAATCAAGTGATATTGGGCATCCTTCGTCTAGCCCAGAAGAAGAGATGGCACTTGTCAGCAGTCCACCTTCAAGGGTTCCGCAATGTGACGGCGGACGCTCTATCCAGTGTCAACCCGATAGAGTCCGAATGGTCTCTAGACGCAAGATCATTCTCTTACACAAAGTCTCAGGAATGCAGATAGACCTCTTCGCAACGAGCGATAACAAGAATCTACCCCGGTATGTAGCCGCGTACGAGGATCCTCTAGCGGAAGCGACAGATGCAATGTCCATAGATTGGAACATGTGGTCTAAGACCTACCTGTTCCCTCCTCCAACCGTCACATTGCTGAAAGTCCTCGACAAACTGAGATCCTTTCGGGGGACAGCAACAATAGTGGCCCAATAGTGGCCCAACAGTGTTTGATTCCCGCTGATAACGGAACTACGCCTGAAGCTGATCCCGTTGCCGGAACCAGTTCTGACTCAGCAAGTGCAGAAATTGACCGTCTCTGCTTCATCAGAGAAAACCCAGAACCTTCATCTCATGATTTTCTCGCCCTAGCAGTCAAGAAACGGTTTTGGATTTCTAGACCCAATATTAATTTCTTAGAAGAATACAAGTCAAAGTCAACAAGAAGACAATATGAGTCTTCCTGGAAGAAATGGGTGGCCTTTGTCAAGGCGAAGAATCCTGAGGAGATATCTACGGATTTCTGCTTGTCCTTCTTCATCCATCTGCATGAACAAGGTTTAGCAGCTTATACGATTACTACATGTAAATCCGCCCTAGCCAGACCAATACTATACGCCTTCCAGGTAGACTTCTCTAATGAAATCTTCAACAAGATTCCTAAAGCCTGCATTAAACTTCGGCCTGCAGCTCCTCCAAAGCCCATTTCATGGTCTTTGGATAAAGTTCTTCACTTAACTCAACCCTGAACAATGAAGATTGCTCGCTGAAAGACTTGACTCAAAAGGTGATATTCTTATTTGCACTAGCCTCAGGAGCCAGAGTTAGCGAAATAGTGGCCCTCTCGAGGGATGATGGCCACATTCAGTTCACAGACAGCGGAGAACTGAACCTCTTTCCGGACTCGTCGTTTCTCGCCAAGAAGGAGCTGCCCACTAAGAGATGGGGTCACTGGAGAATCTGCCCTCTGAAGGAAGAAGCATTCCTCTGCCCAGTGGATTGCTTAAAGGTCTATCTTCGTAGAACTTCAGACTTCAAGGGAGGTCAGCTTTTCAGGGGAGAGACTTCTGGTTCAACGTTATCCTTGAAACAGATAAGGGCGAAAATCACCTATTTTATAGGCAGAGCGGATCCAGACAGTACACCCGCAGGTCATGATCCGAGAAAAGTTGCCTCGTCTCTAAATTCATTTCTGACAATGTCGTTTGAAAGCCTGCGTGCTTACACTGGTTGGAAGTCTTCCAGAGTTTTCATCAAGCACTACGCGAAGCAATTACAAGAAATAAAATTTCACGTGGTAGCGGCAGGCAGTGTTATAAAACCTGCCGCTTGATTACTGCGAAGAACAGTGCACTAATTGGGACTTTTAGTGAAGGGTGTACATGATAGACTTTTAAGGTATATCATTTTGAGTATTGTGTTTAGGAAAACACTATAGGCTGTTCTATCTATACAGGTGACATCAAGCATAATAAGCTGACACGAGTGCAAGGCATTCTTATATGCACAGTGTTCCTAGTAATAACAGCATACATAGTGGAATATTGTATTTCCCTTTGAGTGGCTAATGTTTCCTTTTCAGGTAAAACTTATTAATTTTCTGTTATTACTGTTTATGCTTTTACGCAGAATTGTTCAGCGTAAGATGTAATTGATTACAACCATGATTTATATTTTTGTAATACACAATAGAAGGAATGTTTGCGTCTCTTTCGCCTCAAACATTCGAAATGATGTATAAATCAGAACATCCTTGATTCTCTTAATATATAAGGAAATATTGGGGAACTATGGTTTCTACCATTCCAAGCAAACAGATAAGAACTGATTATAATATACATACTGTTTGCTAGATTGTTCCTTGAACTCACAATCCTCGGGATTTTTCCTAAAAGTCTACCTAGACTTTTCCCTGTAGGGGGCAGGAAGAACTGACATATTTTATGATCAGTTAATTGATGTATAACGGTAACATCAAGTGTCTCTGGTCCAGAAGACCAATTAGGAAATATTTATCTCGAGATAACGGCACTATTGAAAATCCACAGATACATTAATGCTCTGGTAAACTTCCATCAGGACGACATGGCTTGAGCCCAAAAAAACGATTTTGAGCGAAACAAAAAATCTATTTTTGGGTGAGGTAGCCATGTCGTCCTGATGGACCCACCCTCTTTTTGACAAAAGGATAAAGAATCCATCCCTACGGTATTGTATCTGCAACACCTACAAAGCTACGAAGAATGGCTTTGGTGGCGCCTCGCGGTGGCGATTCGGCGTACTAATTACAGTACAGTAGGAGTGTCGAGAGCATCCTCTTTGATGACTCTCCTATATTCTTGCCACTTTTCCCTCTCGAAGCGAAAATGCTATTAGGGGTGTAGATAGCTATGAGACGTGTCAAGAATACGTCCTCTGATATACGCGATATCCCTTTTTAAATCTTAAGGGATATTCGCTCCAGGAGTCAGAATTCTGGATACCTTCGGTAAATTCTCTGGGATATATCACTGTAGTCAAATATACCTAGGAAGCTACTAATGAAGGAACTTCCATCAGGACGACATGGCTACTTCACCCAAAAATAGATTTTTCGCTTCGCTCAAAATCCGTTTTATATATATATATATATATATATATATATATATATATATATATATATATATATATATATATATATATATATATATATATATACATATATATATATATATATATATATATATATATATATATATATATATATATATATATATAAAGAAATTTTCTTAGCTTGTGAAGCCATTGTCTTCTCGCCCTTCTCTTGTGCGTTTCCAGTCTCTAGGAACCATTTTTTTTATTCTTTTAGTATATATATCATCTGTCCTCATTATATGTCCAGCACACGTCCATTTATTTTTCTTATTTACATTATGATATGCTCTACCATAGTTTACTC
>NC_090734.1:68330314-68360314 GCF_036898095.1 Palaemon carinicauda
ATATTAACACCCAAGCTCTAAGACAGTAATATAACTCCCAGACAGCAATATACAAAACACTGAATATCCACAGGTCTCTTAAATACACTCAAAATAACACTAGGTAATTATTATTACGATCTATTTAAAACCACCCCTTACTTCGATTTTTTAACTGGATACTAGAGAGTATGAAATAAACACTGATGATTAAAATACTACACTCTTTATGAAAATGAATATATTCTATATAAATCATAACACTTTGAAAGAATTTACATAAAAACAAAAATAAATTACTTGAAATATTAAGTCTGAACAAAATTAGATTAAGACAAAAATGTTATGCTCTGAAAATTGTATAATCACTTGACTCGAAATATTAAGTCTGAATTAATATTAGACTAAGACAAATGAAATAATTACACTCTGAAAATATATAATCACTTGACTCGAACTATTAAATCTGCATAAAACCTTAGACTAAGACAAAAGAAATATTACTTATGAAAATTATACAAGCACTAGTTTCACTTGAAATGAAATTTGACACACTATTTAATTTGTGTTGAGGTGGTTTGGCCATGTTGAGAGAATGGAAAATGGTTGTCTGCTAAAGAAGGTGATGAATGCAAGAGTTGATGGGAGAAGTACAAGAGGAAGGCCAAGGTTTGGGTGGATGGATGGTGTGAAGAAAGCTCTGGGTGATAGGAGGATAGATGTGAGAGAGGCAAGAGAGCGTGCTAAAAATAGGAATGAATGGCGAGCAATTGTGACGCAGTTCCAGTAGGCCCTGCTGCTTCCTCCGGTACCTTAGATGACCGCGGAGGTAGCAGCAGTAGGGGAGTCAGCATTATGAAGCTTCATCTGTGGTGGAAATGTGGGAGGTTGGGCTGTGGCACTCTAGCAGTACCAGCTGAACTCGGTTGAGTCCCTGATTAGGCTGAAGGAACATAGAGAGTAGAGGTCCCCTTTTTGTTTTGTTTCATTGTTGGTGTCAGCTACCCCCCAAAATTGGGGGAAGTGCCTTGGTATATGGATGGATGGATGGATTTAATTTGTGTTAACACTCAATGAATATTGTTAACCAGGTAACGATACAAATACCTTTCACATTACTAAAGGACCAGTTACAAACACTCTAAGAGAATTTTTGCAAATACTCACTGTGTTTACAAAAACCCGTCACACCAAAACTTTGAGATTTCGCTGAACACTTTTAAAACAATACACTAAGAGGTGTGAGAGAGAGAGAGAGAGAGAGAGAGAGAGAGAGAGAGAGAGAGAGAGAGAGAGAGAGAGAGAGAGTGGGATGGCTATGACTTAAGGCTGGGATTCTCTATCTGATCTATGCATTTTTGGGATTACTACATATGGAACTTAGCTACTTCCAGAAGATTCCAGGATCGAGATCTGGAAGCTTGGGGGCTGGCCGAAGGGTGCAAGGTTACCAAAAATTTCTCTCTCGGGCCCGTACCAATGTACAGCGAGGTGACTCTCTATCAGTTAGATCTGCCCACCCACCGTTCTCAGAAATAAAAAAAAAGATAACATCTAACAATAAGATTTTCAAGATCCTTCCAAAGCACATGGCAAACAAAAGAATTGAGCATTTTCTTTCAAACATGACGCAATACCTCATAAAGATATAAAAATCATTTACATAAGCCCTTGTTCATATCTCATATAGTCATATAACACTCTTAAAACAGTTTACGTAAGATTTCGTAACAAAAATACATGAAATAAAAAGTTAATTCTTTAAAATAACGTAAATTTACATATACTAACAAGAATAAAGAATACAAGGAAATTAACGACGAAAGTCTTACATATTTTACATACAAGACTTGCGTCTACACGAGAGGAATTCATCTTACGGGCTGGCTATTCACCTCTGTAAATCACATATGAAAACATAAATAAAATACATGAATAAACTACTGTATTTAGTCTACACTAGACCAACTTCCTAAGAATATATATATATATATATATATATATATATATATATATATATATATATATATATATATATATATATATATATATATATATATATATATAGATTATTTGTTCCATGTCAACGGATAATGAGATATGGGAGCATACGTTTTTTCCCCTTTATTATAAAAGGTTATAAATACACTTGCACAGCGAGATAATCTCATCCGAGGATTATATGGATGTGGTGAGAGTTTATTTGGCATTGTAATTCTTTCTGAGCAAGTAAGGCATTGTTGCTCTGTCAATATGCTGAATCTACTAGATTTGTGTAAACCTCCACTGTCAGGGAAGGATACTGTCCCCCATATGACTCAAGACATGTGTCACTATGGGTGTGGCAATTAAATACTAAATGATGAGAGACGGGGAATTAGACGATTTTTACATCATAAGAGGATTTATTGTTAAAGTTAATTTTCACAGAAACATGAGCAGAAATCTTCAAAGTGAATAAAGGATTTAAGTACATATTCCTGGCTTTGGTCAAGTCGCATCCGAGAATATTTGGTGGAGCTCCGCTGAACAGCAAATAAGCCTTCCATGAATGCTTCGTGAACTTCAGTATGAACTTCAGGTAACAATACCATGTCTCTGTGAAACCATGGTGTCATCCGTGTGTATGTATTTCTATCAAAACCAAAATACCACCCTAGGAAATCCTAGACAGCACTGAGTGTAAGTAACCAATCTCCAAGTCATTGTCCATGCACAAACTGAAAGTTGGTCATCAGAAACTATGTTCCAGTAGCCTACTGTAGGACATTCATTCAATTGTAGTTCCCATTGTTCGCTTAGTAAATGGGTACCAGGACTTTCAATATACTTCTGCTAAGCTCTGTATTTCATAATAGAAAGCCAGAACAAAGTGAGCTCATATGCATATCGGGTTCTTTTAATATGTTTTCCTCCGAGAAGGGAATTACAGACACCTGGCGGAAATATCCCAGCAATAGTGAAGATCTCCTCCCATCCAGAGCCAGCCATTAACTTACCACTGCACTCTTGGTTACACATCTCCATATGGAGAAACCCCATGAAACAAACTATTTTGCCAAATCCTACTTCATCAGGATATAGCCATTGAAGTTCCTTCATGATCTTGTAGAGTGGGCCATCATCAGCTATGACTTGTCTGCCCTGGATTTGCCTTCTCAGTGGTTTCACTCATCATCAACATTCCATGTTTTTGCATGGACATTGTAACAGCTTTATCTTAAAACTCAGGAAATATTCCTATTGATACTTGGGGTCGGATATCATGTGCCTTCTGGTTGTAGGAATGGTAGCCAGACCATGTTACTGGGATCTTATCTAGCTTACTACTCCTCTCACCTTCAGAGATGTATGAGGTGAACACATTCTTAGGATGATTGATCCACACATTTTCTGGTATTTCCTGTCTACAATCAAAACTAAGCTTTACTCTTAT
The DNA here is from genome assembly GCF_036898095.1 of Palaemon carinicauda. Lineage (NCBI taxonomy): Eukaryota > Metazoa > Arthropoda > Malacostraca > Decapoda > Palaemonidae > Palaemon > Palaemon carinicauda. The sequence continues at coordinate 68,333,730 of NC_090734.1, forward strand.
TGTTCCTAAGGGTATTGGTGTAAGTTTGATTTCCTCTGAGGATTTATCAACTAGGGGCACAATAGAAAATCTTTCAGGAATCTTGATTTCAGCATCTATAGGTGCATCAGTTAGACTTATGGGGTTGGGGTCAACACCAGGTTTATCTTTTGTCACATGAGCCGTGATTGTATATATCGTACCATGGTATTCAAATCTACCGGAGATATCACAGTTGTCAGTTGAGCATGTCACATATATCTGGCGTTTCACTGTGGGTGGAATTACCACCCCTTCAACTCTCCACATGTTTGACAAAACTAGGGAAAACTGTCTCCTTAATACCAGGACCCTATTAACTGAAACTGAAAGACCATGAGAGTAGTCCTTTCTGATTGCTTCTGCTTGACATCGTGCATGTGATTTAAAACCTTTATATATTGTTAGCTTCTTTGCTTTACTGGCATGTTTGATTGCATTGCTGATTATCAGTTGACTAATTGAATAGGCCACTTTTTTCCGTGCTGTGAGTTCAGAGGAATTCTCTTCAACATGAGCATCCTCTAGAAATGATAGAATATAACTTCAATTATGATAAATTACTAGATAACAATATTGAATATTTTAGGTGAATTGGGGCTTATTATTAACACATTTAACCCTGCTCTGTTAAATTTTATGTACGATACTTTATACCTAAATGAAAAATATACATACCTGGTGTGCAGATTGAGTTGGATTCTTCTAACATCACATCTATAGCTGTTAATAGAGCAGGATGGACAGGCTCACTAAGACAATTTGGTTTGAAGCTGCCATCAAATGGGGGTTGTGGCAAGAGGATATACTTCCTCAATATCATGGAGCACTCTACAATCTTGTGAGCTTCATCATCTGATACTTGAGCACGAGCTGTGTCAGCTAATACCTCACCAATTGCAGCTTTTTTTTTGGCAATATATACATGCCTTCCTGATTTATAGGAATGCCAATCTCCTCCTAACTTGTTTAAGATGAGTCATTTTTAATATTAGAACATTCTTCTTTAGAAGCAGCTGTCTTAGCAGAACGGGCAGCCTTCTTTAATGCAGTGTAGCAAGACACATGGTAGGAGATATCAGCAGCACAAGCATCTGTGACACATGTTTGCATGCGACCATGTACAGCCAAGTTTTCAGATTCAATGGCATATTTTTCTAAGTTAGCTGCAACATTTTTACTTTCGCCCTGTATTAATGTTTCTGGAGACTCATCAGCTTTTTGAGACATTTAACACATTGCGGCTCATCTCTGCTGTAGCTTGTGTCCAAGCTAGCTCTAGTTCTGATTCAAGAGTTTCTGATAAATTTCTTTTCCTTAGTTCTCTTTGAACTTTCTCTGGGAGTAAAAGTGTTCTACATCTATTATGATGCTTAGCTTTATTCTTGGCTAAAGTATTTGAGATACCTGAGCCATCTTTGATATATTGTTGCTTCAAAGCTTTAGGAAGTGGCATGTCATTGTTAATGAAATTCATCACATTAGTCTCAGCAGGCAAATAAGCTGACTTATCATGTTTAGGATTTCTACTGTTATTTGAGTCTTTAAAATATTTGGTATCTCCATCTTGGCATACCCAACACAATGCATAGTTAGTGCCTGTCCGGATTTCAAATGGTTCAACTTCCATGATGTATTCAGCTTTTAGTAAATGGTTATAGGAACACAGTCAACTATCCAATGATGTTAGGAGAAAATATTAGGAGCCATTTATTGTGCTACTTATACAAAGTTAAGTGTTCCTCGTTGAATGTCGCTCACTATCACGCTAATTTAATTCTTAGATCGTTTTAGTACATAGTAGTCTACCAAAGTACACACTCAGAAGTTGTAGTTAATGGAATTTATTGCTATTTGTACTGAAAAAAGAAAAGTGGAATAATATACGGACAAACAATCATATATAGAATCTCATGTAAATGAGTATTCGAAAGATAAAAATATTATTTTATTGATTTAGGACACCTATAATTGTTGATGTCCTATTTCTTAAAAGTTGACATGGACTAAATGTTATTTCATAGGCACTGTGCAGAACAAAAATCACTAGTTGACTGGCTAAGGTTTAATGTCCTTATGGTGAGCAAAATGTGTTAATGTTTCACTACCAGGAATAGTTTTGCCATTTGAAGTGAGATTTGGTAGGGTTTGGTTTTATAAATGCAGCCTAAAGGTCACATGAACTTCTTAGATGGCCCTTAAGGGGTGCCAAAAGTTATTGTGGAGCCTTCAGGTTGCACAATAAAGGCTTTATTCTCTTTGGAAATAACTTTAACCTACCAAATCTTATATCAAACGGCAACACTGGTTGCGCTGAGTCGCTATTTATGCAGCGAGAGACGACTGCCATTTTTATCAGTGCTGCGGTGGTCATAAACATCAAAGTAAATATAGCAAGCCATTTAAAAACATATACATGCATATAATGCAGAAGGTGCGGCCTTAGATGATATAACATTGGCCATATGCAAATACCATTACAGCTAGATCACTAAGCGTAATGAGGGGGGTTTTCTGGAAATGGCACTGCTGTGGCCGGTGCTAGGGTCAAAGATCACCTTAACCCTTTACCGTGGCTAGCACTGAAAACACATTTACATAAAGAGAGGTTCAATGCAGGATATTGTTTATTAGGATTGGCATTGTCCCATGTTGATGGTGCTCACTATAAGGGTATGGGAATTAGTCTGTACAAAATTGAATTAATGCTGAAGGGAATGACTGGTTATGAGATGGTATGGGTATGCATAAAACTTTTTTGAAAATTTTTATAAGATCACTCACTACATTCGTGACAAATATTATTTGAAAAATAATTTAATATTATTGTACTCAGTGAAAGCTTTCCAAAATGGTGCAACATTCCTGGTGAATTTTTTGGTCTATTTTGAAGTCCAAATTTGGGCAAAAAAGTAATTTTTAGGGGTATTGGAAGCCACAGAGGTCTTGGTAATTGATTAAATGATTGTTTTTTTTTCTTTTTAGTATCAAATTACTACTCAAAAGTATACAATTCAATTATTATTTGCACCCCTGTAACAATTTTATTTTTTCTGATGTAACCCACGGCAACCATCTTGAAATGAGCCCAAACCAACCAAACGATGATCCCGAAAAATTTGGTCTTGCTTCAAAAGTGATAGAGTATGGTCTTATATATAATCATACCAAGTTTCAAAAACATGTCACTAACTGAACGATTGTAGTAATTTTCAGCACATTCGTGTACCACTTCTAAGCCTTTTCCAAACTGTCTCTTAAGAATATTTTATTCTTCACTTCCTTGGTCATCCATTTAACTTTGGCCTTTCCAACTACTATTTCTCCTTTTGGCACACATTTCTCGAGTAACTCAGAGCATTTTTCACAGATATTTCCTATTTCTCTAGTGTAGTCTTGCCATTAAAAATTTTACCCGAGCCAATTAATGATAGCTTTCTCTTAATTGCATTACAATTACCTTTATGGGCACAATATTTATAACTTACTTTTTTAATATTATCAGTCTTTATCATCATCAATAAGATGGTGACTGTTAACTAATGGAGACAGAAATTTAACATTTTCAATATCAAATAAGTTTCTTGTAAATACTAAATCTAAACGAGAGTCATGATCACAGCCAACATTGTGAGTAAGTTCCAAGAACTTGCGGTCTATTAGATTTCTTATTCATGATCTATAGACATTAATCTTTAGCCCTGTCGTCAATTAGTTCTTTATGCATGTTGCAAAAGATTTTTGATAACTCTGACCACCTTTTCCATTCAAATCTTCCCAGGTAGTACCATTGTACTCATATTACTAGGTATACAATTAATTCTCTCTCTCTCTCTCTCTCTCTCTCTCTCTCTCTCTCTCTCTCTCTCTCTCTCTCTCTCTCTCTCTCTCTCTCTCTCTCTCTCAGTTAATTATAGTCTAGTTAAAACTTATGTAACCCCCACTGACATTCACTATATCTAAATTCAAGTGTAACAGTTTCAAAAAATAATAGACTATTTTTCATAGAAAGATAATTCAATTAACATTAATTTGTCAGAATATGATACACATGGAAAGTTAAGCCACTCCTAAAAAAAAATATTTCTTTTTTTATGATTAGCGTACAAAAAATAGTCAATAGGAAGACCTATCCCTTCACTAGTACCTCATAGTGTTTCCTTTACGCTTGATGCCGTCTTTCAAGCCTTTAGGAACACCATCAGCTAGATTTTGTAGGGTCTCAGGTTCTAATACCTCCCAAACTTCACGGATGGCTGCCTTGACCTTGAGGATGGATGAGACATTATTTGTTTGGAGTTTCCTTTTGATGACGCTCCAAAGAGTTTATGTGGGGTTTAAGTCAGGAAAGGAGCGAGGCCAATCATTAAAAAAAGAATCCTTGCAGTCCTTCAACCAATGAACTACACTTGTCTTACATGAAAAAAACTTGTACCAGTATTTTCAAAACTCACCCAAATGGTCATATAGCAATCAAAAATAATTGTATTGGTTCATATATTCGTTATTCAGCAAGAAAATCAACTCACTGACACAACCATAACCAAAAGGATCCCCATACCACAATAATTGCGGTGTACTTGACAGTCTTAGATGTGTACTGAAGCATGTGTGGGTCAGACCCAGACGGCTTTTAAATACGCTTTGCCCCTCTACTTGTCTCGATAAACGTGGCTTCATCAGTCTACAGCACATCACACCACTTAGAAAGGTCCCAGGCCGAATACTTCTTTGCAAAAGTGACCCTGTTTTGCTTATGCCTAACGGATAACTGCGGCTTCTTCCTTGCCATTTACACCTTAGCAAGAGATAGTCATGAATCGTCTCATGAACTGTTCTTAGAGAGACGTCCCCGAGAACATTACTGTTCTTATCCTTGATTTCTCTGGCTGGAAGAGAAGGATCTTTCTTCAACTGATGGTGAATAATCCTAAAAGTAGTGGGTATTATTTTCCTCCGCCTCCCAAACCGAGGTTTGGGAGCAAGAATGGCGTTGCCGTCTCCCTACTCGAACCGGTGAATCAACCTATAAACAATTCGCTTTGATAACTTTTTTTGTTCGCAGATTCTGTTCACTACTGTATATTGCCTGCTTTATACGGGTCTATTGATGATTACTTTCTCACGCCCTACAACATTTCTGGGAGTCATGATATACCACCACAGCACCAAAAATACAACACTGCACGACGAACACAGGGGTAAGCAAAAGAACTCTAATCCAAGAAACAGGATGGCCATGGTACAGAGAATATGGCACTAATCAAGACTAAAGAACATTGGTTTGATTTCGGAGTGCCCTTCTCCTAGAAGAGCTACTTACCATAGCTAAAGAGTATATTCTTTTCTTAACAAGAGGAAAGACGCCACTGAACCATTACCTAATCTCAAGTGTTTTCAGGTGTATGAGGACAGAGGAGAATGTGGAAAGACTATAAGGTGTATGGTAGGCAAAGACAAAATGAACCGTAATCAGCAAAGACCGTAAAGGGAAGACAGGAAAGCCTATCGATAAAAAAAAAAAAAAAAAAAAAAAAAACCTGTGCGCTTTAGCAGCGCCATCTATTGCCGACGCGCATTACTAATTAGCTAGAAATACTCTACAGGGTTTTGGTATGTCGGAAGGTTCATATGGTAGGCTACTATAAAGGTTTTCAATAATTGGTCTATTATTATTCATCTAATGATTTTCCATATATTCATATTAAATCATATTGATCATTAGACTACCTATATTCTTTTTCATATATATATATATATATATATATATATATATATATATATATATATATATATATATATATATATATATACACACATATATATATATATATATATATATATATATATATATATTTATATGTATATATATATATATATATATATATATATATATATATATATATATATATATATATATATATATCTATCTATCTATATATATATATATATATATATATATATATATATATATATATATATATATATATATATATATATATATATATATATATATATATACAGCAAGTTGAGGTTAGGCTGTGTATCTCATGTTTATATAATATTACAATTATAACTTATAGAATATGTGATAGACATGCATCCAAAATAGGACCTGTGCCCAAGATTAAACTAGGAGGGGAGAAGAAAAGTGGTAGATGGGCTATTATTGTCTTAGGCTTATTAACAGTCACATTTTTCGTACCATATTGTCAGAAAAAGATGATGCTCATATTTTTTTGGCATTTATTGGGATTTTTTTTTCTTGAGGTACAAGTTTGCACTTACATTAGTAAAATAAGGGCCACTCAAAGAGACCTTCACATCTATTAGGCCCGGTTTCAGTGTATAATCTCAGAGTTTGATAAGGTAAGTTATAAACTTATATACATTCAATATATAACATCACCTTAACTTTGCATCGATAAATGCGAGGAAAATGCACCATTAAATGATAGTTTATGCTTGAGGGGCAATATACTCTACATATGCTTCTTATTTTACATATGGGGACGGACTGCTACAATTGTTTTGAAGACTTGAGTCTGCCCCACTGGATTGTCAGATTCCAAATTCCCCTGAGAAGGATAGAAATACAACATAATCATTAGCTTAAATAAAAATAGAAAAACCATGCGTACATTTCTTTCCAATGATAAATTTTGTTTTATACATAGTATAGTGTACCACTCGTGTGTCACACGAGCGTACATAGTAACAATATTTCTTTTTTCTGTATAATATCCTTTGTATCTTCGCTCTCCCCTCGCGCTGACAGCAACTTGTTTTAGCGTGTCTGCATATCCCATTGTTAACTGTTAACAGAACCGGTTGCCGGTTTGACAAGAAATAGCATGTCTGTATTTTGTGACCTTACTGGGACCTTGTGTGTATATATACTCGATGTGTCATAAAGCTACTCAGTTGCTTTCACCTCGCCTTTGAGTCACGTCCTACTCTTGGCTCGTTACATTGGTGACCCCGGAAGTCGATTCACTCCTCCCGCCTCCCCCCCATCACTGTTACTATGACATGTCTGTATTTTGTGACCTTCTTACCGGGACCTTGTGTGTATATATACTTGATGTGTTGTGTCGTAATAAAGTTACTCAGTTGCTTTCACATCGCCTTTGAGTTACATCCTACTCCTGGCTCGTCACATTGGTGACCCCGGAAGTTGACTCGCTCCTCCTGCCTCCCCCACTCCATCACTGTTACTATGACGGACTTCATGGAAGTTGGCGCCGCCCCATTGAAACTTTCGTCGTTCCCCAGCGGAGAGGGGTTTGCTTGCTTTCAGCGTGCAGAAGTCCAGTTCTGCATCAAGGGCGTGACTTGCTCAACCAATAAAGCAGATTATGTTCTCGCGGTGATACTCGAGGACACCTTCCCGGAAATCTCAGACTGGCTTTGTGAACAAGGAGACACCTCAATAGCGTATGACGCCCTCAAAACATACCTTCTGCAGCAGGACTAGCCGTCGCCAGATGCCCGTATAGCAAAGTTTTTTCAGTTCTCTCAAGAACCATTGGGGGACCAAAGAGCTTCGCTCGCCCTCAGGGAAATGACTAATATCGCTCGCCTGCAACCTGCCGCGGATGGCTCTCCTCGTGAGGTGAACCTACTTTGTGCCCTTTGGGTATGCCGTTTACCCGAACCTGTACACGCTGCCATACCCGATGTCCATAGTTTACCCATAAAGGAGTTGATGACCAAAGCCGACGCCCTTATGGACAGCCACTTCACGACCTTCAAGACCTCCATCAACTCTTCCACTCCTGAAGAAATGTCCCAAGGATTGTCAGTGGCCAAAAAATATGTAAGTAGGCAATCACTCGTGGCGGTGGCCTCTCGTGTTTCTAATCTTTTCTTTTTACATAATGCAGGAACAGGCGTGCAATTTTTGGTAGACACGGGTGCTTGTCGTTCTGTTTTGGCAAGGAAACTCTCCAGGACACGACGTAGCCTGTCTAATTCTGCCGACATTCGCCTGGTAGTTGCCAACGGATCTGTGATACCCACCTACGGTTACGAGAACCTCATAGTGCGGATTTCCTCTCTCATTTCCACCTTCTGGTCAATGTCGCCCACCGACGATTGATCAACGAAGACTCGTACTTGTTGACACCCCTTTAACCCTGGATAGGTACGGTGGGTCGTACGCGACCCCGAGCGTCAAAAAAAAAAGAGGTTTTTCTCATGTGACTCACCCCCGTGACTGAATTTGTGGGTGATCGACCTGCAGGAGGTGTCTCCCCTACACGCTCTAGTAGTGTCCAGATGTGCATTGCTGTAGCTGTACTCCTTCCCCGATTTCTGAGACGCGTCGGGGTCGAGCGCGACCGAGTTTACCCTTCTAAGGTAATTTGCATAATTATCAAAGTTATTACGTATTATGAAATTGTCGTAGAATGGTGCAACTTGTATAGGTTATCAGTTGTGGAAAGTCTTGGTGGATTGTTTGGCTACCATGTGCATGATTTTTTTTTTAGTTAAAATGTCGTTCATCACCACGAGGACCATTTTACCGCGAGTGCCCCTTTTTCATTTTTTTTCATTTTTTTGCCAAGTCATTTTTCCGTAAGATATTGCCAAATAGTGTCGTAAAACTTTTGCTTGTCTAGTGTTGGAAAGTGTGTCTAGATGATCTGGCTACCCATGCGTGACTTTGTTTTTGTCAGATACGACGTAGTTATTGGTATATTGGGTATTTAACTGTGGTTGCCAATTTCTGTTTTTTTTTTCAATATTTGTAAAAAATTTTACGTAGTAAGGAATTGCCGTATATTATTCATTTTTTTTCATGTTTATGTGTTAGAAAGTGTGCCTTGATGGTTGGACTAACACGTGCATGTCTTTTTTTTTTTATCTGAGATGCCGTATATTAGAATGTTGGGCATTTTACCGCGAGTGCCCCTTTTTAATTTTTTTTCATTTTTTTGCCAAGTCATTTTTCCGTAAGATATTGCCAAATAGTGTCGTAAAACTTTTGCTTTTTTAGTGTTGGAAAGTGTGTCTAGATGATCTGGCTACCCATGCGTGACTTTGTTTTTGTCAGATACGACGTAGTTATTGGTATATTGGGTATTTAACTGCAGTTGCCAATTTCTGTTTTTTTTCAATATTTGTAAAAATTTACTACGTAGTAAGGAATTGCCGTATATTATTGATTTTTTGTTCATGTTTATGTATTAGAAAGTGTGCCTTGATGGTTGGGCTAACACGTGCATGTCTTTTTTTTTATCTGAGATGCCGTATATTAGAATGTTGGGCATTTTTCCGCGAGTGCCCCTTTTTATTTGTTTTGCATTTTTTTGCTTAGTCATGTTACCGTAAGGAATTGGCAAGTAGTGTCGCAAAACTTATAATTTTATAGTGTTGGAAAGTGTTTCTAGATGATCTGGCTACCCATGCCTATCTTTTTTTTAGCCAGATATGGCGTATATATAGGTATGTGTTCGATTTTCCGGTGATTGCCATTTTTTCGTTTTTTCCCATTTCTTTCAAAATTACTACGTACTAAGGAACTATCACAGAGTAATGATTCCTCTAGATGTTTATTTGTCGGAAAATTTTGTTTACTTCTTTTTTGATTGAATATCATCAAATTTTTTTAGCTAAAATATTATATTGTTTCACATTTTTGTTTTTTTTTTCGATTTTATTTCCCTTCAAAAAATTTTTTTTGGGTCAGAATTTTAATTTTATAGTCGTAAAATAATCGACAATTATCCAGCAACCCACCATACAATTTTTATGCATATCCAATAATAATTAGATTAGTAAATAACATTTTGAAATTGACATACCCTTCCTACATTTCAAGTGGCAGATTAGGGAGTCTGAGTCAGTGTGGTTGGCGGCCATTTTGTGGACATATCCGAAGTGTAAGTTGCCCTATCTATATATATTCTTGTTCCCTATAGAATTTGTGATATTTTGGTATATTTTTACCTGCATAAATATCATATTATATATTAAATATATGTATTTTTTTACGAAATTTCTAAGTACTCAAATAATTACCTTTAGATATGGCCCCTGATATAAATGTAATTTACAAAATAATGAAGATTTTTTTACATATTTCTATTTTAGGATAACATATGTTTATTCCCTAAAAAAATTAGCCACTTCCTATTTCATTTGGATACCCAAAAAAATTCATGAAATTTGGACAAATTTTTTTGGCCAAAAAAAGTTACCCTTTTTTTCTCATTTCAGATCTTCACCTCCATGGGTCTGACTTCATCCAAAATACATCAAGATGTGTCCTAAACATTCAAGAATCAATTCCTAAAAGGATTTGTGTATATATGTATAAATTTTTTTTTTATGAATTTTTATGTCAGGTCTTTTTTTTCTACTTAATTTTTTAAAATATTTATAATAAATAGTTTTTCTGCAGATGAGTAGTATTTATCTTTACAGTTGTTTTAAGCATTCATTGAAGTTTTTTTTGGCAAAAGAAAAAAAAGAGGTTACTGCAAAAACTGATTTTTCAAGAATTTTTTTTGGCGTCGGGGTCGTTCGCGTCCGAGTATACCCTTAAAGGGGTGTCCGAGGAGCGTACCTATCCAGGGTTAACCCGCCCCCTCTAACCTCGCTCTACACATCAGGGCATTAACAGAAGCCTACGCCCACCTCCTCACGTCGTACCCGGAAATTTTCCGTTCAGAACTTCGCCAAACGCCCGCAGCTCCGGCCAAAAATGGTATTTATCACCATATCAAGATGATGGGACCCCCAGTCTTCCCCAAATTCAGACGTCTGGCACCGGATCAATTGGCAGCCGCCAAACAGACATTTGCCGAAATGGAAGAAAAGTGCCTTTGCCAAAAGGTCTCCCGCCCATGGTCGTTACCCATACACATCGTCCTGAAGAAAGATGGCTCCCTCCATCCGTGTGGGGATTACAGGCACCTGAATATGCAAACAGAACCGGATCACTACCCCCCCCCAAACATCCCCAACGTGACCTCCTACCTGCACAAAGCGAAGGTTTTCTCCACACTCGACCTCCTGAAGGGGTATTATCAGGTGCCTATGAACCCAGAAGACATCCCCAAGACCGCCATCACCACTCCCTTCGGTACATACACCTTCAATTACTCCAGTTTTGGCCTTCGTAATGCTAGGGCCACTTTTCAACGTCTCATGGATGGCATCTTAGGGGACCTCCCCTTCTGTCTATGTTACGTGGACGACATACTTGTGTTCTCTTCCTCAAATGAGGAACACCTGCATCACCTGTACATCGTGCTCGACTACCTGCAACAAAACGGTCTTGTAGTCCTGTATGACAAGTGTACCTTTGATGCCAATGAAGTGTCGTTCTTAGGGCACCGCATCACTCCTGAAGGAGTCCATCCCCTCCCTGAGAAGGTAGCAGCCATTCACAATTTCCCCATGCCCTCGACCGTCAAAGCACTGCAGGAATTCTTAGGCATGATCAATTATTATAACCGTTTTCTGTCAGCCATTGCCACCACTCTTGCTCCCCTTTACGCCTCCCTCAAGGGCAAGCCAGAAGACCTGAATTGGGTCCCCTTCAAGAAGCGGTCTTTTGCAACGCAAAGAATGCTCTATCACCCACAGCTGCTCTCACTTTTCCTGTCCCACATGCCCCTCTACTTCTCTCCACTGATGCCAGTGACGTCGCTATTGGTGCAGTACTCGAACAGGTGGTCAACGGCTCGCCCCATCCGTTGGCCTTCTTCAGTAGAAAACTGTCCAAGGCAGAATCGGGTTATTCTACCTTCGATCACGAATTGCTGGGGGTGCACTTGGCTGTCCGTCACTTTCGCCATTTCTTAGAAGGTACACCCTTCATCATTCGCTCAGACCCCATGCCTCTGGTGCACGCCTTCACTCGACAGTCTGACGCCTGGTCCACCCATCAACGCCGACATCTCTCTGCCGTGGCTGAATACAATTGCACCCTTCAACACGTCCCTGGGAAAATGAATCCCGTTGCCGATGCCCTGTCAAGAAACACTTTGGTCGCCGTTCAACTGGGATTGGATCACAACACCTTGGCTAAAGCTCAACAACAGGATCCAGAGTGTCAAGCATGTAGGACATCCTGCACATCCCTCTGTTGAGAAGACGTCCCCCTTGACGACTCCAACACCACCCTCCTCTGTGACATCAGTCATCTAGAAATGATCTCTTCAAACCGCGAAAACGAGTGAAAAGTTTTTAAGAAAGTTCTGTCATTTCCATGAGTTATAACATCAACATATTTCCAAGCGACAACTACAGAGTTGAAGGAAATATGCAAAAGATATATATTCATTACATGATATATATATATATATATATATATATATATATATATATATATATATATATATATATATATATATATATACATATATATATATATATATATATATATATATATATATATATATATATATATATATATATATATATATATATATATATATATATATATATATATATATATATATTTATATAAATATATATAAATATATAGCCTATATATATATATATATATATATATATATATATATATATATATATATATATATATATATATATATATATATATATATATATATATATATGTATACATATATATATATATATATATATATATATATATATATATATATATATATATATATATATATATATTATATGATATGGTTCCTGGGTCTGGGCACCCAAAATATATTAAACGATTATGTTGATGGTTCCTAGGTCTGAGCACCAAAATATGTTATATGATATGGCTCTCCAGTCTGGGCACTTACGGGTAGGCTCCACCTGGCAGGGCTGATTTTTGCCAATTTTTTTTTCTTTGCTAAAAGTCTTCCTTTTGCCTATCAGAAGGCTGTGATACGTGTAGAATTCATCTCCAGCCTCTATAATGCCCCCCATGGTCGTCAACAACCCCCTTATGTTCATAGTAAAAATAAGAAATATCATTAGTAATTGTGTAATTTTTATAGTTTACCTCTCAAAAATTGGCCGAAGTCGTTTTCAAATATCAGTTTCATCAAAGAAAATAAGTTCAGGGGTGACTATGAGATTATCCCCTATCTCTCTGTGTCATCAGAAAAAAATAGCTTTTTCTCGTTTTTTTTTTTTTTCGGAAGAGGGGTGTATTTCATTGCTTTTCCTGCTCTTATGCCTTAAGTAATATAATTTTTAGATGTTTTAGGCTATCAAGTGACATAATACCTACAAAAACACACAAGGTTTTGTCCCTAAATCAAGATTTTAATTTTTGGTGAATATTTATTTCTAGGTATCGCTCCATCATCGGCTTGGCTTTCACTAAAGTTATTGCTCATTTTTTTCTTGCTGTGTGCTTATTTACTGTTCGATTTTGATAAAACTTTGTGTGCATGTTCCAGGTGAATAAACAAACATACCTACACACCGAATTTCAATTCAAGACATTAGTTTCTCACCGATCACCAAATAACATTTAGGTCGCTGGCTCCGATTTTTACATTTTTATTCATAAAATCCTTTATTTTCCCTGTAGGATGATAAAATTTACAGAGGATATGCCTTATTATAGTGCAAGGTGGAGCCTACCCTTGCCATACAGTATATATTATACTATGACTCATGACTGGGAACCGAACATATTATATTATATATACTACAACTGGTAAGTTAATCAACCTCTCGAATTCTAAACTCCCTTGTTTGCTTTTGCATTAATACTGTTACACTTCAAAACATAATACACGAATTCTGAGAACGTTAAATAACTCCCAGACAGTAACATATAAAACACCATGAATATCCAAATTTCTCTTAAGCCCACTCAGAACGAAACTGGGTAATTACTCCTAAGTATCATTGAACACTTTAACTTACTATGATTCTTTACAGGGTACGAGCAGAATTTGGTCTTAAATGAAAATGATTGGAATAATACTCTTTACAAAAATAAGGATATTCTATATAAATTACAACACTTTGAAAGAACTTACATAACAAAATAAGTCACTGGAAAAACTAATTCTGAATAAAACTTAAACAAACTAAGACAAAAATGTTACGATCTGAAATTATATATCAACTTGACTTGAACTATTATATCAGAATAAACTTCAACCTAAGAAAAGAAATAATGCAATGTAAATAATATGAATGCTTGAAATAATTCTGAAATAGTGCAATTTGACTCTTAATGAATAATAGTTAACCAGATCACTTTACATAACCTATCCTGCCAACAGGACCGTTTACAAAAAAACGTTATACTCACCCTAATACAGTGAATTCAAAATCACCTTTTAGTCCTGCCTATTTTTTGACATAGGATTTGCTTTGAGGCACAGAGTCATTTACAAGAGGACACACTAAAATGCATCAAACATTTTTGACAAATACACTGGATTATGTGAGGGAGAGTGACAGGGAAAGGGGAAGGGGGCTTTTCTCAGGCTGCAGTTTTATCTCGATCTACGGTAACCTAACCTTGGTCACCCTATATATGAAATCTAACTGCTTCCAGAACCTTCTAGGATCGAGTTCTGGTAGCGTGGGGGTTGTGCCTAGCGTCAAAGTTGCAAAATATTATTCTCCCAAATGCTGTATGTACACTATGCCAGATGGCCTTGTCGCCCCCCCCCCCAAAAAAAAAGATAACATCCTTTCGCCAGGTCTTCAAGAAGCTTCTATGGCAGCACGTGGTAGAGAATTTTCCAAAGCACACATCACTGAACATTCTCTCTTAAACATGATACAATACATCATAATATATAAAAGAACATTACTTAGGCCATTATTACTATCTCGCACAAATCCTACACTTTCAAATAGACAACGTAGCAAACACACGTGAAATAAGTCGCTAGTTCTTAGAAATTATGTAAAATTACATATTTTAACGGGGATAAAAGTTCATATGAACCCTACTCTATATATTTGTGATTAGAATGGTTTTAACACTAATGCTCATGACTATCATAGATTTATTTTCAAAAGTTGAATCTCAAATACTGTAGTTTTTAACTTTTGAGCAAGTTGGCCGTTGTAGGAAAACATGTAAAATGTAAAATACCTTCGTAAAGGATGAGACCTGAAAATAAAGATAACTGACAAAATTGATATTTTTCCACTCATACGCCAAGCTTAACTGTGGACTATAATTCCTTAAAAGACCCTATGTTTAACAGTCAAACTTTTCTCTTGATATCCCCTAAGTTTAACAGTCAAACGTTTCTCTTGGAACCCCGCAAGTTTAACAGTCAAACATTTTTTTTCTTAAAAACCCTAAGTTAACCAGTCTATTTCTTTTCTCTTAAGAAAGGAGGGAAGGTAGCTACCCCGGACGATTCCTCCTGGATCCAGTAGTGAACATTTTATATACCTTTCTATAGATTTTTCATTCCTAACCAAAAGAAGGATTCGCGTGCTCTCCTTACGTTCTATCAGTTTCCAAATGCCCTGCATACGGACTTGCATGTAGTGTGGATGGCTTGATTAATTAAGGAGAGAGGAAGAACTACCTGTGCACAATATTTCCCTACATTCTTCTCCTAAGCACAATATAAGATATCATTCTCCATAAAAAGATTCTCACGAGGTTCGTTCAGAAACATTCACTGCTCGCTCTCTTTCCATCTATTCCTCTTTTTTTTCTGTCCTTTTCGGACCTCCCCCTCACCTTATGGGTCATTTCTACCTACATTATCAGGGAACTCATTATGTACCCACCCGGTTTTGTCCTCTGTCACCCACACACATTCACGTTTACTAAGCTTTATTTTCTCTCTCTCTCTCTCTCTCTCTCTCTCTCTCTCTCTCTCTCTCTCTCTCGTGGTTCTCATTCCCTAAGTACTCGTAGCTAGAATTCATATGCCGTTTTCTATTTTGATGGGGGAACTCAACATTTTAAGTTTGTTCTTCATTCTTCAATTGTGCTCTAGTAGATACCACCATTGTACTTCTAGGGAGAGCATATACTACTTTGTTAGCTTTACCCTCTATGTGGGCAAACCCCTTTATGTTAAACTCTAAAAATCTTTCAATCCACCTTGGTTGTCTAGACGTCAAGTCTCCCTTATAAAATAAATCATGTTTTGGCCGATGATCACTTTGCAACTCAATCGGATGACTTAATATAAAGAACTGTTACCTCTCTAGACTCCAAAGTATAGCCAATGCCTCTCGATAGAAGGTACTATAATTCTTTTCTACCACTTTTAACGCCCTAGAAACAAAACAAACGGGTCACTCTCTACCCTCGTCATCTCGTTGAGAAATTATGGCACCAATAGTTACGCTACTCGCTCCTGTTGTTACTGGAAATGGGTGATCAAATCTAGGATATGCGAGTAACACATCACTAATTAAGGCAGCTTTCAATCGGTTGAAGGCCCTCTCTTCTTCCACTCCCCAATAAATTACTTTTTGTTTCTTTAAACCATCTAAAGGTCTCGCTATCTCTTCAAAACCTCATATGAATTTACGGTAATACCCCGCAAGGCCAAGGAATCCAGCTACTACCTTAGGGGTATGCGGCCTGGGGAAATCTCTAATAGCTTCTACTTCACTGGGCCAGGGCTGGATACCTTCTGGGTTATTATAGAACCTAAAATTTCAA
Organism: Palaemon carinicauda; assembly: GCF_036898095.1. Taxonomy (NCBI): domain Eukaryota; kingdom Metazoa; phylum Arthropoda; class Malacostraca; order Decapoda; family Palaemonidae; genus Palaemon; species Palaemon carinicauda. The sequence continues at coordinate 68,350,348 of NC_090734.1, forward strand.
CCTGTTTACAGAATTATTTGCACTTTTATAAATTTATTTTCATGTCATTACAGCGAAATGAATCTAAAAGTTTATGAATATTGTTATGTTCTGTAATTTTCCCTGTAATTTTGATATCTAGATAAACAAGAAATTATGGCTAATTAAAGGGGATAAGACTGTCATCATTATTCTAGAAAAATGATTGGGAGAATTTTAACCCAAAAAGGAAGAAAATTAAACTAAAATAGTTGGTCATTGGCGATAAATGCCATTTTGCCTTTACTTTTTTCCTGAATGGGTATTTGATAGTATCCAGATTTTCAATCAATAGTTGTAAAATATTTACTATCCCGTACCTTTACAAGTAATTCTTTGATCTAGGGCAATGGAAGTGCATTGTCCTTAGTGACAGCATTCAACTTCCTATAATCAACACACAATCTTACTGAGCGATCCTTTTCCTAACTGCTACAGTTGGAGAAGCCCAGGGATATTCGCTCTCCTTGATAATCCCTTAATCCCTTAATTTACTAATTTCCCTTTCTATCTCTCTCCGAAAAAGAAGAGGTACCTTAAAAGGCCATGACCTGATCGGCTCCACCTTCCCTACTTCAAAGCTACAGGAAAATCAATCAATTCTCCCCAGCAGCTAGTCTCCAACTGTAATTGCATTGGGATAACTTTTAAAAATGATACTAACTACAAGTTGATATTCTGGAGGACATAGTTTTCAAGCTTGCCTAATTAAGTTCTGACTGCGTTCGTCTATGCGGACTGGAGTCGCGACTTCCAAGATACCATTATTAGGAATTTCACAAAACTCCAATTCACAAATAGAATCCCTTCCAACCACAACTCTTTTTATTTGTCAAATTAATTATTGTAATATCCACTTTGTTCACTTTTATTTCTGACATGCCCTCTAAGACTATGTGTGCCCATTTTTCATGTGGTTTAACAACAACCTTGGTAGGGAAAGGCTGAAACAGGGTAACTGCTATGCTTGTAAGCACCTGGGGAGGCAACATTTCTCCTTTTTCAGGTACGGTCATCACCTTACCTACTTCTCTCTCTCCATTTCCGTACAGGCACTTACTTTTTGATGACTTTCTACTGGCAGGATGCACCTTCCTACCATAATTGTTACTCTGTTACTTTCCCCACAAATGTGTATTTCGTTATTCCTAATAAAGTCAAGACCAAGTATACTCTGGATACCTGGAATACCCAAGGTAGGCAAGATAAAAAATTCATGTGTAAATTTCACAGATCCCACCTGAAAGTTGACTATTGTCGCATATCTTGCCTGTAGTTTATTTCCTCCTGGCTTGTCATGATGGGCTTTGCTGACTGTGGTGGGTTCACGAAGCTTCCTTATTCAAGAAGCGAAACGCTGGCTCCTTTTTCGATCAGTTTAACTTATCCAATAGATCTATTCTGATCACTAGGATTCCTACCCGCCAGGTTGGATCCCGATATGGGGGGCACAAGCTAATGACCTCACATGCAGTACACCTTCGCTCATAGCATACTCAAACAGGCATATTCTTTCACCTGACACCAATTATGTCCCCTGTCGACGGATAATGAGACCTCGGAACATATGTTTTTTTTAGTTTTATTGCAAAATGATATGTATGCACTTGCACAGCGAGATACTCTCAGCTGAGTATCATATGGATCTGGTGAGAGTTCGAGTGGTACTGAAATTCTTCCTAAGCAAATAATGCATTGTTGCTCTGTCAATATGCTTAAAATACTAGATTTGTAGAAACCACCACTGTGATGGAAAGATACTGTCACCCATACAACTTAAGGGGGCCAGCTGGCTAAAGCCGTTTTTAAAGGACAGGACTTTGACATTCATACCACTTAATAAAGTGACTTAGGACATCTCCAGACTGCATAGGTTTTTTAACTCTGACCTTCGGTTTTGTGACTCCAGGGCGCTTTATCCTGAATATGAGTGTTTTTCAAAATCTATCTCCTCCTTTGATATTCAATATGAAGATCTGGGATTACTACTCTTTATAGACCTGATGTAGACCTCCAATGAAATAGTTTTTTTCCCAACAGTCATTTTTTTGATAGATATGATTTTTTTTCATTATGGTAGAAAAATACACCCTATAAATCAGAAAAAAGGAAAATAAAATGTAAAAAAAAAATTGGAAAAAGGCTCTATTTGATTGTTTTAGAATGGCTTTCTTAGTTATATACCATATTTCAATGCTATATCTTTAAAACTAAGGGAGAAGATAGAATTTGAAGGTCAATAAGTATAGTTTTTCTTTGTATTTTTACAGTCATTATTAATAAATCATGATTATCATGAATCTTATGTTCCTTTTTGGATATTAATAAAGCAAAACAATGTTATTTACCATAATCTAATCATAAATGAATATCCCATTGCTCAATATCCTGCTTCTTCAGGTGAGACAGTCGCTCCTTCGTCATCTCTCTTCCTCATTAACTCTGCTAATATCGCCGATGTTATCCACTTCTGAGCTCTTATTAGAGAGGATTTTCTTCTTTCTTATGTTAATGAGATGTTGAAATTGACTTTTCCTCTTTGGCATGAGAAAATTCTTGTTGAAACTCCTCCACCAAAAAAAAAAAAAAAAAAAAAAAAAGGCGTAAAAACGCGCTAGTGTAAGAGGTCAAACTCAAACGTGTCCTCTCTCTGAGGTTTGTTCTAGAACTGAAGGGTGTAATCATAAAACTTCTTGTGTTGTGACTCACGGAATCTATACAGATGCCATTGCTCAAAATTTATTTTATATTAAAATGTGATAATTATCAAAATTTACGATAACAGAAGAAATACTGCATTTTCTTGTAAGGATAAATTTTCTTTTGGCTTATTGAGTTACTTTTACCAATTACCCTGTAACTATAAAAGTAAGAGGAATTTTGGCAAAATATTTTGTATATGCATTCCTCATTACCATACGGAGCTCAGTGATTTTTTTCAGGGTTTTGCGTGTGTCATCCTATACCGCCATATATTGGCATACCGGCCGTGCACCTTAAGGCACGTCACATATAAGAGAGTTCATTGATTTCACACAATAATTCATACCAGTTATAATCCTTTTAAAAAGATCAATAATTTCACTGTATGAAACTAACATATACCTCTACATACGTTTAAATGTGCAAAATTATCCTATATATATATAAATATATATATATATATATATATATGTATACATATTTTTATATATACATATATATATATATATATATATACATTATTTTTATATATACATATATATATATATATATACATATGTATATACAATATATATATATATGTATATATATATATATATGTGTGTATATAAATATTCATATGTATGAATATTTATGATTATATATATATAATATATATATACATATATATATATATATATATACATATATATGTATATATATATATATATATATATAAACATAAATATTCATTTATATGAATATTTATATACACACATATATATATATATATAAATATTATATATATATTATATATATTTATATATATATAATATTATATATATACACTGTATATACATATGTATATATAACTATATATATACTGTATATATATATATATATTATATATAGGATAATTTTTGCAAATTTAAACGTCTTTTTCATATTCATATAAGCCATATATATTATACTCTTCCTAATATATGGATTCTCTCTACCTCGGGATCAGAGACTCAAGGGGGAATCAACTCGAAGATAATTGCTTCTGGTCGGCCGGGGAAGCAAACCCAGGCCGAAGAAACTGAGGTTCCATTGACTTAGTTACTCAGCCACAAAGAGAGATCCAGATATTAGGAGGAGTATTTTTTATATATATATATATATATATTATATAGATACACACACACACACACATATATAGTATATATATATATGCATTATAATGCATATATATATATAATAATTATATATATATATATAATATATATGTGTGTGTGTGTGTGTGTGTGTGTATTGCAGATAGGTAGTAGGTTGGCCAGGGCACCAGCCACCTGTTGAGATACTACCGTTAGAGAGTTATGTGGTCTTTTTGACTGGCCAGGCAGTACTATATTGAATCCTTTTCTCTGGATACGTTCACTTCCCCCCCTTGCCTACACATACACCGAATAGTCTGGCATATTCTTTACAGATTTTTACTCTGTCCTCATACATCTGACAACACTGAGATTACCAAACAATTCATCTTCACTCAAGGGGTTAACTACTGCACTGTAATTGTTCAGGTGGCCAATTAACTCTTGGTAAGGGTAGAGGAGACTCTTCAGCTATGGTATGCAGCTCTTCTAGGAGAAGGACACCCCAAAACCAAACAATTTGTTCTCCATTCTTGGGTAGTGCCATAGCTTCTGTGCCATGGTTTTCCACTGTCTGGGGTTAGAGTTCTCTTGCTTGAGGATACACTAGGGCACACTATTCTATCTAATTTCTCTTCTTCTTGATTTGTTAAAGTTTTCATAGTTTATACAGGAAAATATTTATTTTAATGTTGTAATTGTTCCTGAAATATTTATTTCAATGTTGTAACTGTTCCTGAAATATTATATTTTTCCTTGTTTCCTTTCCTCACTGGGCTATATTCCCTGTTGGAGCCCCTGGGCTTATAGCATCCTGGTTTTCCAACTAAGGATGTGGCTTAGCAAGTAATAATAATAATAATAATAATAATATAATAATAATAATAATAATAATAATAATAATAATAATAATAATAATAATAGAAAGGCATTTTAATAACCTGGATTTTTTTATGACCAATGCATTATTATTAAGTCTATGAAATACTTCTCTGTCAGTGAGGTTTTCATCTTCATACTTTTATCACATCAGTTTAAAACCAAAGACAAATAACAATAATTATCAATTAAAACGTTAGATAAATAGTGGTCTGTAAACTAGAAATTACACGAAATTAAGAATATAGAAAGTCGTTAAAATTCCGAAGATAAAATTGGATCTGAAAAACTTAATTAATTTAGGATTGAGTCTATAGCAAAGAATTAACATCGTTAGTGTGTTTTTGTAATGCATTAGGGTAGGCCTACCAGTATTTCATGATAGTCATTGCTTACAAATTGTAATTGGTCACATAAAAAATCGTCCAAAAAATTTGATTTTTTTCTTGCTACAATCTGCAGTCAGATACTAGGAAATGGCATCTAAGGTGTTTCCTTATGAAAAGATTTCCTGGGGGAGAACCATCGATCCCCTACCGTCAGAGCCTTTAGCAACCCCACCTGAAAAAAAAAAGTCAACATGTTCAAATGCCTTTAATCCCCATAAGGTCGCAGGGACCCCATCTTTCTTCAGGACGATTTGTAGGGGTGACGACCATGGGCTTGAGGACTTTTGACAAAGGCTCATTTTCTTCCATTTCGGCAAACATTTTGCTTAACAGCTACCAAATAAACTGGGGCCAGACGCCTGAATCTGGCAAACACAGAATGCCCGTTGTCTCGATATGATGATAAATACCATAGTTGGTGGCAACTGTGGGCGTTTAGCGCGAAATTCTGGTCTGGGCACTTCTGGGTACAATTTGAGGAGGAGGGCATAGGCCTCCATAGGGGCGCTGATGTGGACTGCGAGGTCAGAGTGAGTGGTATGAAGAGGGTGTTGATGAGTATGAGTCTGCATTGACTAAACGTCAATGTGCAACTTCAAGTAGGAGGTGGAAATGGGTCAGGAAAATCCGCACTAATTACTGGCAATAATATGTCAGCAACAAGAAACTTATAATGGTATTTTGGCACTTCTCAAAATGATAATGTGAGTGCCTCATACCCGTGGGTGGGCATCTCAGATCTGTTGGCATCTACCAGGCAGAAGTCTGCAGGCTCAGAATGACCACGCCGTGTCCTGGAGAGATGACATTGGTCTAAGGAACGGCAATGCACCAGTGTCGAGAACCGTCTGCACAATTTCTTCACAGCAGCCCCGAATCTGGCGTGGATGTAGCATAACTGCGGCCAATGGGCGTCATGTAACTTGCTGGAGAGGTCGTTGGTTTGGGGAGTGTGAGCGAGGGGTGGCATTTGTGGGTGGTGGTAGGCTTTCTCACTACTCCGGCATGTCATGGGGAGGGCGTCTGTGTCCTACTGCATTCATGACAGCTTGTTAAATGGTTGTCCTCTTCATCAGGAATGGAGGCATTGATGAAGGTTTTGAAGGTGGTGAATTGGCTGTCCATAAGGGCGTTCAACCATGTTTAACAGGTCCTTCGTGGGCAAGATATCGACATAGGGGATGGCAGCGAGTAACAGTTTTGGGGTAGGCGTCTTACCTAAAAGGGACAAAGTTTCACTTCCCAAGGAGAGCCGTCTATGGCACATTGCAGGCAAGCAATACTGGTCATTTCGCTGAGGGCTGTACGGGCGGTTGGCGATGGTGAGTACTGCTCCAGGAGCTATGTTTTGAGTGTACTCAATTCGCTTGTATCTTTGGTCCCAAAGCTAATCATAGTTTTCATGGAAAGTGTCCCTTGTGGATCGCAAGGACATAGTCTGCTTTGCTGAATGAGTGAGTCAAGCTGAAACCAGGCAAAATCTTATCTACTGGCAAAGGGGCGTCAGTTTAACAGATGCGGCATGGATAGAAGAGTCAGGTTCGTTGGGCGGAATTATCAAAGGTGAGCGGGAAAGTGGCGGGCAGCTGGTCACTTCGTATATCAACCAATTGTGGCAGGCTGATAAGGGTCTTAACAGAAAGACAGGTGTGACGGTTACTGTACAGTTTTTACCAGATGGGTTAGTCTAAAATCCCCAAAACTCACGATAAAAAATTTCCATTCCCACAAATATTTTCTTTTGATCCTGTAGGGCTTACTATTATAAAAATCACTCACTATATTTCCTATAAGTATAAGCAAACTAATTGCGACAATATAAAAGTTTACTCAACTTGGTTTCAGATTCACAGATGGAATTTATTTTTCTAGGAATCCAGATGATATCCAGAAAGGCTTTTATTTAGATGCTTTATCATTGTTAATTTCTTTTAATTTACTTTTCATACTACTATATAACAGGTTATATTTTGTAAAAAGGATTATGAAAATGACAACAATATAGTTCATAGTGAAAACAAATGGATTATAGAAATAAATTCACAATATGGAAATGTTTTTCATTAATCCTGCAGTAAATTGTTCTTTATAAAAAAATTAAATGGTTTACTCCCTGATTATATAAGGTATGCTTTACAATCGATGCATTACAAAAAGTTAAAAAAAAAAAACTATTCTGTTTGACTCTCATTTAAAATGAAAAACAGATCTACTTAAAAGGTCACACTGAATTTATGTGGTTCCAATTCAATAAAAAAATAAATATAAATAAAATTATTCCGAGTGGCTATCGTCTACATATATGTCTGCTTTCATCTTTTTTAAGCAGATAATTTTTCAGTTTAGTAAAACTCTTGTTCTCACACGAATATTGTTACGCAAATTAGCCGTGTAGGAAGGTTTTACAGTTCACTGTGACAATATATAATGATATTTCGTCCCTTGCATGCAATTTATATAGTTTATTACTTTTTTTTTTTACGATATTTATGGGATTTTCCATTTTTTTATCCCAAAATCCCCTAATTTGTACGGAATATCCCCATATACCATCGGACACCCACAATCCGAGAGAGAGAGAGAGAGAGAGAGAGGAGAGAGAGAGAGAGAGAGAGAGAGGCGGGGGGGGGGGGGGGGCGGGGGGGGGGAGGGAGAATCGCTTTTACAATGTATGAGCGGTGTATGGTATAGCCCTACCTGTGCATTGAAGTCCAGTGGATCAGAGAAGCACACAAGAAAGGAAAAGGAGTGGGAATTATCTTCAAGGATTCAGAGCAATGCTTCAAGGGACTAGGGCAGCACGATAGAGAAGAAACATACATAGAATTATTCACAAAGACTCAGAGCAGTTGATATCAATACGCTTTTCAGCAGTATTCAAATCGTTAACCTTGAACATAGGGTCGCTTTAGTAAAAATATGGGTACAATAATAATTCCTATGCAAACCCACTATGAAAAAATGGAGATACTGCCCCTTTGTATATTAGTCTTGTATACCATTTAATGATTCATTTGGTAGTGTGCTCAAAAGTAGATATTTACCTTTTTTTTGTGTGTGCAGGATTTGTAGGCTACTACTGTATATTTATCAGCTACTTTTTTGATCGCTTAAAGAAGAGATTTCTATTTGTTTAAGTGGTCCTTGATAGCCATAGAAATTTTCTCTTTGCTGAAAAACTTCTGTTAAAATTCAGCACACAATTCGTAAGGAGGAAGGAGGCTTTGGCTAGAGAGCGAGCATCACTTGAACCGAGTTGAACTCATCTGCGTCGAGGGTATAAATCTTCAAGAACCACTTCTGCTTAATGTTATTACCACTTTTAATTTGAAAAAGTTTCCTTTATAGCTATTAGTTTTTATATATATATATATATATATAATATATATATATATAAAAACACTAGGATATACCCTTGTACAAACTAAATTGCTAGTCCCACCCGCGATAGGACAGTCTATGGAATCGAAGCGTTTTCCTTGCTTCTGATAGACAGGGTTCATCAATACGGCCTGAGGAATTTTTGTTACGGAACCTGACCATCCCTCCATGTCTTCCATTATCATCATTGGGAAACTAAGTGGCGAAGAGAAATCTGTATTGTATCTTAATTTCGAATCTAATGTTCAATATCACAGACCATTGGTGGCGTAATTTATTTTATATTCATTTTCTTTACAGTATTTTTCCCTTTGCTCATCGATGGTCCAAGTTGATAAATATATTTTATAAAAAAAAAAAAAAAATGGCAGTTTACGGAAAGGAATACTATTATGCGATTCTGCCACGTGATATTTTACTTCAGTTTATTTATTAAATAAACAAACCCATGACTAACCATCGCCCACATCTTTCCTTACACAAATGCCTAACCCCACAATAATAATAATAATAATAATAATAATTAATAATAATAAATAATAATAATAATAATAATAATAATAATAATAATAATAATTGTTCCGCAGCAGATGATGTTGCCCACTGACTTACATGAAAAGCTAGACGCTCCAAAAAATTGTTGCTTGAAAAAGCTACCACTCCAGGCAATCAAAACAGTCCACTCACGATGTATCTTCAACAAGGTCCTATCAAAGATCACTACAGGTTTCACAGGGAAGGATTTCGTCAACAATACCAGATCTGTAGGCTACAATAGCATGTCTATACAGAAAAAAATCCCTTTATGGATTATCTCTTAATAAACATTGAGATGTTATTTCAATATCTCGTTAAATTATAGCATACTCTCTATACATCCGAATTAAACGGCATCTGGCCTGTCGAAAGCTAAGTATAAAACCATTCGACCAAATCTTGGTCGATTCTTCCTCTATTATTCTTTTATTATAAACTAATTCTTTTTATACGATAGCCTATTAGAAACTACTTGATGTATTTAAAGATAGCTTTATTTACATTACAATGGCCCCTCGCAGTGTAGAACGATTAATATACAACTAATTTCCTTCTAACCCTCATATATCCTTGTGTTTCATGCTGAGAGAGAGAGAGAGAGAGAGAGAGAGAGAGAGAGAGAGAGAGACGGGGGTGGTGGTGGAAGGAACCTGAATATAATAACCGCATGAAAAGACGCCCGTGGGGAGTATTATAAGGTTGCAGATTTCTTACGGCTGGCAGACACCGTCTTGGACGGTGCATATTACCCGAGACCCGTTGGTTGCTTCTCTTTTTTTCTGCCATATCCGCAGATTCCGAAATGTGCAATAATACATTAAATGTGGGCTTAAAATTTCTACAATAATAATCACCTTTGTTCAGCCTGTGTATTAATCATAAATTTCTTGTTATAACAAGAGGAAGATCACATGTTCTGAATCCGCTATTCCTCTATCTAACATT
>NC_090734.1:68365314-68432814 GCF_036898095.1 Palaemon carinicauda
ATATTATAAATCAGATATTAGTTTAAATGTATAAAAATTCACTTAGCGTTACTCGGAGAATATTGTTGTAAAGATACTGCTCGGAATTCAAAGAACCCCGAAGGTGGATACTCCTTTGTTGCTTACGGTATTCCGTAAATATCCTTTTGTGAGCACTACTGATAAAAAGCTCCTTTACCAAGAAGCTGATGTCTGTAGAAGTACCCAAGCTATGTTGATCAATTTCTAAAGGTCAGGAAAAGATTATTTGTAAGGATGCATAAAGGCAGACAACTCTGATGTTATTTACAGGGAAGCATTCCTCTAATTTCCTGTTAATTAGTCCCCCTGCTTCGTTAAATTCAGCCCTGTGTTCTAAACATTTATGACTGGAAGTTTAGAATTCTAAGGCTCAGTTGTGACATTACATAGAACAAACATTTGTTAAAACTGTTGAATCTGGAATCAAGTTATGTTAGTAGTGTTTCCAACAATTGATCTGTTTCTTTGAAATATATATATGCATATATATATATATGTATATATATGTATATATATATATACATATATATATATATATATATATGTATATCAATATATATATGTATATATATATATATATATATATATTCATATATATATATATATATATATTCATATATATATATATATATTGCATATATTTATATATATATATATATATATATATTCATATATATATATATTGCATATATATATATATATATATTGCATATATGAATATATATATATATATATGTATATATATTCATATATATATATATATATATAGCATATATGAATATATATACATATATATATATATATATATATAAATATATATATATATATATATATGTATGTGTGCATATATGTATATATATTATATATCTATATGTATATTTATATATATATATATATATATATAATGTTAAGCAGCAAAGCCGCATGAATTACACTGAACACCACCAGAATTCCGTCTAATCCACTAGGTCAGTTGTGTGCATTGCAAGGCCTGCTGGCCACATGTTCTTACGAACTACTACTGTTAAAAATATGTGAAATGATTAGTATTTGTCATAGGTCATGCAACATTGAATTACCCATAAAAGCTTAAAGAATATGATTGTCAAATAATTTGTATCGAATATATACAATAAGCAATTGTATTTCCCATTTCTTATAACGGAGAATTTGAGTCACATAAATGCACGCTTCGTTCGTCTCCTGTCATTATTCTTTTATACTTTGCCATCATTTCTCCTTCAAGCCAGCTTTCAGTAAATGGAGGAAAAGGAATTTTTTTTTTTTTTTGTATAGAAAATCTTGTATTATAGAACGGCCAATGAGTGGAAGAGATGTTAAACAAAAGGCAATCAGTATCAGAGATATAAACCGCCAAAACACGAAATAAGTGAGAGAATAAATCAGAAAATTCCAAGAAAACTGTATTGGCCAAAACTCTGTATTTCATATGATGAGAAATTGTTTCTGTGTTCCAACAAATCAATTAAAAAAAAAAAAGCAAAACTAATCATTCCACCTATGATACTGTACAACTCACTGACTTGATTTCAATCTTCCAAAAAGCTAAAGAGCTGAGAATCTAATTGAAGTGAAGTAGAAAATGTCCCAGACAACAATCTCTGAAGCTGAAAGGTTATCAGAGACTTCATCTGAATTAGCGTGGATGCTGACTCGACCCTAAGAACATTCCTCGCAAATAGAGATGGTAAAGGAGATTTTCACTGTATTAGCAGAAATTATTTGTGAACATTTGCAAATAAGAAATCCATTATTAATCACAAAAAAAAGGGTGAAGAGAACGAAGTAAGTCGATCATGAAATTCGACACCAATTATCTGAAGTTCTCGCCATTGAAATGAAAGACGACACTGAAATAGCTTGACAAGTCCAGTTGAGTTACAATGTGAGTGCTGTATCCAAAGGAAATTGGAACGCCGTGTTTTCTTTTTTCTCATGATACTAAACTCAGCTTCAGAATAAAAAGAGAACGTAATTAAATTTGGGATGAATTGGCCGAATTATCCATATATTGAAGCTCAACGTATGCAACATGTTCATGTGGTGAACAGTATGTTGACACTTCACCCGAATTAAATCATGGCTGCTTCTATACTCTGTGAATGCCTAAGAGACTAATCATAAAGAGTCAGAATATGAACAAAGTAGTGAGATGATTATCTCGTGGTAGGATTCACAACATTTATTTGTGTTCGTTCTCAGATGTTTAGAGTTCCTGGAGAGCAAAGGACAGAAGAAACCTTTAACATGGAAACCCAGAATCGATTATAAACTTGGATTTTTCAAGAATATTATTTGTTCTATATCTAATAAGAGCTCTGAATAATGGTACGAGAAGTATTATCCTTTCAAATATTACTTATAAAAACAATAATGGACATCTCTATCCCGGACAGACATTTATCTTAGACTAAAAGTTTGAACCAAGCACACAAATGTGGTGAACCATTTTAACTATGAAGGCCTGATTTAAAAGAGATGTAGGATTTTCAGTCAATCTCCGAGTATCTCGCTGAGTATAAAGTATTGTTCTGATCTTATTGGATATTTTTTTTATGAGTTGCATCTAAATCTCTTATTATTGTCCAGATCTGACATGATAAGACAACTATCGGTTTTCAGATTGTTGATTTAACCTATAATAACATGAGGTAAAAAAGAAAAAAAAAAAAGAAAAAAAAAACACTATAACAAACAAAATATTCGCAAAACATATGTACATTCAAATTCTGTCTGTCCATTATTGTAGCAATGCATAAAAATATATAATTTGTTAAGTAATTACACATGGAAATCCGCATTTTCTACTATAAATATAGTCGAGACTAAACATCATAATAAACCAACCGATGTTAAATTATGAATTCGTTTCATTGTGATGTTTATGCATCTTAAGCAACACTACAGTATCCTCGAGCCAAAAAGATTGCTATTATTAAAATCTTAACCTTTACGAAAAAAAGCAAACCCTTTCTATACAGACTTACATCATTGGCCTATGAGCTTTATTACTTCCAAGTTTTTAGTAGATTCTGATATTCAAATAAAGTTTATAATAACACGTTTTTCTGATGCTTAGTGTAATTTATCCCAGTTGGTGTTAAAATATGCGAAAAGTTACAAAGTTGTGCAGAATGCATCCGAAAACAAGCTCATGTCGTTGACTTAGGCGGGTGTTGTTATTAAATACCATCACAATACCTTATAATATATTTATTTGTCAACATTACTTATTAACAAAACCTATATCTGATGGAGAAATTTAGGTTAGTTAATAAGTTTCGATTCACATCACTTGATAATTATTTGAAAAGAATGATGGTATTCGGACCAATCACCAATTAGGAAGTTTTTCGAGCTAAAAGGGCACCCCTATGAGTCCGTGCAAATCTGCCTCACTAAAAAGAATTGACTATGGTACTAACCGTGCAGCGAATGAAGAAAAATGTTGGAATATTGTAAGTGTCTTTGTTTGTTATTCAAAATATACCTTGTATGTTATTAGTACTATTTACATATATATATATATATATATATATACACTGTAAAAAGTTCAAGGTACAGAAAGGGTATAACGATTGAGCTGGGGTTTAAATACATGTAAAACACCCTAAGGCTCAAATATACCCCTCAACACCAGGAGGCAGGGTATTTTTTGTGAATAATATACCCTCTATTGTACTTTGTCTTAAAATGGGCTTGGTAAGTTTGTGTGATCATGTCATGAAATGAACTTTTACTCTGTATTAAATCACCATATTGTTACATTGATAGTGTAATGCACCAAAAAAGTTACGAACAACATATTGGTTTTGAGTTGTGGATAGTTTTGAAGCAAGTTCCTACAAAATGTGGTACTTGGCAATTTGTATTGTTGTCGTCTGGAGATTCTTCGAGAGGCCCAGAATTTGGCGGGAAATGTCAGTGGCGTCTGGACTCTTATGTGCTCTGCAGTGAAGATAAATTGCTCCAATTAGCGTCATCGGGATTATAATATCTACACTGTATTTCACCTGTTAACTGCTAACCAAGGTAAGAACACTAACTGTCCATCTATGCAAGCATAGACAGTGGTCCCCAACATGTATATATACCGCCAACTCTGACTTGAAAGAAAAACGCCGGTTGATGCTTATAAAAAGGCGGCGGTTTACCATACAAATACGCGGCTATGTACGTCTCTGTTGCATGTCATAACTATGGTGAAAGAACCACAACTATTCGAGAATGACACTTACATTATTTTATTTCGTTTTGACAATGATTTTAAATAGCATATACCTACGTGGTGGTTTGCACTGAAAGATGGTTAAAACAGAGACGAAGCCTTTTGACATACTACTTAGTAGACTTTAGTAACTTCTTTAGTTATAATAATTCAATTAATCTTATATATATATATATATATATATATATATATATATATATATATATATGAAATTGCTCTTTGTCAACTCATGTACAGCTTTCTCTCGGATAGCCGTTATTAATGTGACGTCACTAGGCACGACAACTGGACAAGTCCTCCCTCTCTCTCGCCAGGCGAATTCTTTCTCCCCCCTGTCTCTCGCTGACTGCTTTCCATAATCTCATTTAATTTTACTGTTATTATTATTATTATTATTATTATTATTATTATTATTATTATTATTATTATTATTATTATTATTTTGATATCAATATAAAATGATGATAATAATATTGCTATGAATATTATTATTCCTTTACTCTTTTTACTATTATTACTATTATTATAATTATACTCCTTATATTATTATTATATTGTTTTTATTATTATGGTTTTTGCATTGACTCTGGTATTTATGTGACCTATAACACTTTTTACCATAATTTTACGTATGATAAAATGTGGTATGTATGTTTCTTATTATCTGAAATGCTGCCTTGAATAAATTTTAGGTTACTCATCCCCATTATTTCTGCAGTATTTTAAAAGTCAAAACTACCATACTTAACATTATTTCCTACTTCAGCGTTACGAATAAAAATTGTCAGACATCATCATTAGTTTTGCATTCAGGCTGTGATAGTCTAAAAAATCATTATTACTAACACCGGGGAAAATAAGTAAGAAATTATCATTAGTACATAATTATGAGAGAGAGAGAGAGGAGAGAGAGAGAGAGAGAGAGAGAGAGAGTCAAGCTGTCTGGGAGGAAAAAAACCATAAACAACGTATTCAGCTAAACGTTAATAACTTTACGATTACGAGTAGTCGTGTAAGCAAACACTGACGCCAATGATTTCTTAATCAGTTTGACCTGAGGTAGCAGACAGTTAGGTATTTATGCATGATATTTTTTCCTTTCTTTTCTATATATATATATATATATATATATATATTTATATGTTTAGGCACACACACTAACAAATATTTTCTTTTCACAGATTTCTGCGTACGGTTTGCTTTGCAGCTTCTGCCATCACTCTTTATATATTATATATATACTTTTGATTTTCAAGTGTAATGGAAATAATAAATTGATAAACCAAACTTAAAATCATTGACCTTATTACTTTATATACTTATAAGCTATAACTACACCTATATAATGGTGGAATAGATGTTAATTATAAAATTATAATTAATATACACGGGTATTTATGTCGTATAGAATACCCTGTAAAAGGGTATTCTTTACCTACGATACACCCCTAAGTAAGGGTATCTCAAGTATATGTTATACCCTTGATATGGGTGTATTGTAAAGGGTATATTATAGTTCTTATATACCCCGATAGGGTATGCTATTTTAACCACTAGAAATACCCTTTTTCTACCCCTTTTATACCCTTAATTTTTTAGAGTGTATATATATATATATATATATATATATAAGTAAATTGGAAGAGCGATGTTAAAAAGGATCACGAAAAATTAATACCGTATAGAAAACAAGTATTTTTATTGGAAGGAAAAAACTAGAAAAAAAGATGCAATATACACGTTCAATTAAATAAGCGAAAACTACTTGTTTTCCTGCTTTCATTAATTTATGATTTCCTGCAGAGTATAATAAAGCTATGGCCCACACTTTTCTATGTGATGGATAAGAAGGCCGTCCAAGAAGAAGGAGTAGAAAATACTGCAATAGTTGTTCTATATTCAGCAAGAATGAAGTAGAATAATAAAGCTAATTTTGAAAGTTTCCTAACTATGAGGCTGAAATATCATAAGTCAATCTGGGGGACCACCTGGTAGTCGAGGGTGGGCTAGAAGGATTCAGCCTTTTAGTGGGAGAGTTCTGAGTCGGTAAGCCTGCTTTATAAGTTCTAAGAACTCCCTGAGTGGACACACGTTGATAGAAAAATAACCATTTTACGGCACTTTCTGTGTACCAAGTCTTGGCAGACTGCTCCTTTTGAGAATAGGCTACACCTCTGTGATTTTCTGAATGAACATTTTCCAATGACTTGAAAATTAGTTCTGTTCTGGGGTCTGGAAAGACTTTGAAAAACTCTTACCTGTGTTCCAGTCAATGTCTCTGAACACCCAATATCTTTCAAACTGACGTCCGTGAAGGTACTTGAGCTTGTTAAATTGGACATCGTCTTCCACAACGTGTCTAGGTGTGCCATTTTCTTGTCCTACACTAAAATATCAAAACAAACATCTTGGCAATTGTTGTAGGCTATCGATAAACGCTAGTTGAACAGCTAAATATATGATATAGACACAAGCAAACTCTTTAGGTATGTAATAAGCAAAAGCCTAAAATCAACAATATTACTACCTTTTCAGGTAATTTGGCTCCTTTAAAGAATGAACAATGACCTTGTAATGAAATTCTCTCTGGATATACTCGACATGGGTACACCAGTATGAATGTTCCTGCGTTTTTTGAAAAATTGCCCTGCCGATATTAGGCTACTCTTTTTACAAATGCCAAAATTGTATAATAGGCCTTCTTGATAATATAAGTATTTAAAAAATTCCCCGGACAGCAAGTAAAATATTCAAATATTTGTAATAAAATTTTGTTTTTTAAGATGTATTCTTTATACGTCCCAATAAAACCTAGATATTTTGGCAGTTGATGTTTTTGGGAAGGTTCTGTCATCTTCATGGTCCCACTGCCAAAGAACAAATGAAGGCTTTAGGTCGAAATGAGTCCACCAGAGGTCTCATTTACTGGAACGATCCTGATTGGTTGATTTGAAAAAAAGGCTTTAGGCCTCGACCATGACCTGGATTAATCTTTGTGTTCAACTAGCCCATTTTATGTCCATTATTAGCATATGGATGGATAACCTATAACCTCTGGTTTTAACTGGTGTTTTAATATGTGGCTTGGCCTTAGATACCATTTCATTATATTACTTTAAATATCCTTATCACCAGTCTCTATCTTATCCTGTCATTATTACTTGTATTTCCTGATAGGCTATATATTTTTAACTTCCTTTAAATAGTTGCTCCAACATTCTAGCCAATTACCAATAGCAAATGAGTGAATAATATAATGCTTTAATTTCTATCCTAGCAGATGAACTACCCTTAGCTTACGCATCCTAGCCTTACGTTTCTTAATTAATCTTTTATTATGAAATTCAAAGTATCTCCTGAATATTATTTAACATTTTACCAAAACAACCGAATATCATTTTTAAATATGTGATTTGGCTTTGGCTTTCTTTATTCAATGTTTCTTTATTTTGGGAATAAGTGTATTGAACTTTGGTGTGAAAAGGTCTCTTGGCTTTTTCTTATATATCCTAATCTCGTTTATAACCTAGCCTTTCCCTATAAACTGGGAAAGTGTGTATAATGTAGGGTCTTAACTTTTGTTTGAATATGCAACTTTACCTATGCATCCATGTTCATTTGTCAAGACGAATATATTAATAGAATGTTTTTTTTTTTACATAACTTATTATTAATATTATTCTTAATATAGTTTCTATTACAGTATATGTTCCAACATCATATTCTGTAGTACACTTAACCGAAGTAAGAAGGCATAAAATTGGGTCTCCATCTCAACTTCTGTTTAACCAGGCCATGATTTCAATCTCATGCAACCTGGTGTTAGTTCACCAAAGCACACCTTTCGGAAATCTTTAAAAACTAGGTGAAAGAGTTGTCCATGGCTCGAGAATTTATTAGCAATTCCCCAAATTTCAGATCACAGTAAACGATTTCACTCTATAGTAAAAACAGATTAATTAAGAAATTAATTAGTTAAATAAATGACCCACATTATTCAACATTTCACATAATCAGTTGATTATGGAATTTCTATAAATATTCACTGCTAACATCAATTATAATTCCATGTAGATTCCTGCTAAATGTATCGTTTGATTTTAGTCTGGTTAAATCTCTACTCGTTATAGAAAAAAAATTGGTTTCCTCACTGTTGACCCAGATACATCAGCAAAATGTTCATTCCTTTTAGTCTGGGGACATTTCTGGTCTTTTATCTTAAAACACTCGTGTCATAATGTCGATCCTTTCCACATCTAAAGCAGTTTTAATTTTTATATAAAGTGTCGGGTGCTTTCTTGCAGTCTATTTTGTATTGAGAGATTTTTTTATGCATTCTGTGGGATCATTCCCTATATAGTAGCACTATTTTTATTAGCACACTCTGGAGCGTGACAAGTACCTACAGCCCTTTGCAGATTCAGGTCCTTCTCCTCTACCATGCATTTTAGAGCTTCATTAGTGGAGTACACGTGCACATGCACATGCACGTCTCAACATTCAATGATGAGTGCTTGCTATTTGTTGTACAGCCAAATTCTTTTGAGGACTCACTCTGCCATACTACATGGTATCAGTACAAGACGTTTTTCATTCCCTTTACTGTAAAGCAGTATAACATACCACCAATGCTGGAGGGGGTAAGTGAGTCTCTCATACCAGTTTGGAGTACAGTACACTATCACTAATTTTTTTTTTTTTTTTTTTTTTTTTTTGTAGATGATATTGAGGTGTTTGTTTAGGTGTTTGTTTTTATATACTCATATGTTTGTTAAAGTAACGTGTTTATTGTTTATTTGTTATTCATGGCTTCTGTGTTATCATTTTGTGACACCTTAGATAAGTTAAGTAAGCTTTTTAGAGGAAACTTACCCGGCATCTTTTTGTATGTCGCCATGTATGTCTATCACTGTGCGTAGGTGTATGAATCTCTAAGTTTGTGTGTATATATGTATGCATGTCTGGCATAATATTTTCATTGCATCAGTTTCAATGTAAAATGTCATATTTCATCCTTTAATAAGTGGGTTGCAAAGGGATAGTAACTTGGGAAGTAACTGGGATAATGGGCCAGAGATGGCCAGATTTTCATGAAAGCCTATTATCTATTTTATTAAAGAATATTAGAGCCTGCGGTTGCATGGCCACACTAGAAATCCTATTTTTGAGGATGAGACAAATTCATATCCTTGTAAGTGTATCATGCTGTCTCAGGTCAGCGAAAAAGAGAAAAGTTTCTTTCAATTATTTCCCACTCCAATATCAGGTTGTAGACGTAAGCATATGCCCCAAAACGTCTTTGGAAGATTAATTAGTTGAAAGGACATTGTATCGAATGAAAATACATAATTTGTCAACAATGATCAGTAGATTATATATATATACATATATATATATATATATATATATGTATATATATATATGTATATATATATATATATATATATGTATGTATATATATATATATATATATATACATATATATTTATATATAGATCAACATATATATATATATATATATATGTATATATATACATATATATTTAGATATGGATCCATATATATATATATATATATATGTTTTGATATAGCTTTATATAAATACAGTATATATCTCTGTCTATCTATATATCTATCTGGTTACCTATCTATATATACATATGTAGGTATATAAGTATCTATCTATCTATCTATCTATACATACTGTACGTATAAAGGTATATATCCATCTTATTACCTATCTATCTACATAGCGTATACACACACACGCATATATATATATATATATATATAATATATATATATACATATATTAATATACACGTATATATACATAACATACATATATATATATATATATATATAATGTGTGTATGTATATATATATATATATATACACTGTATATATGTGCATATACATAACACACACACACACACACACACACACACATATATATATATATATATATATAGGGATAGAGGCTAAAGCAATAAACCCTGAAACACCGTGACACAATAGTTCAGATCGGTCTAGTCAACTATAGTAAAATGTATCTGGGCTCAATGAATATCTGTATCCCACATGGATTGGACTAAAGCAGTGTCCGTCCGTTAAAGGTCACCCATGAATGGCGGAGGCAAGGTAAAGGTGGCTCATGAATGGCAGAGACAATAGACCGTGACATTGCCCTATCAAGCAGGACAATGCCCTAGAGACTGCCCATATTATAAATTTATATGATCAGCACCCAAGCCTCCTCTCAGCCCAAACTAGGACCCAGGAGGGCCAAGCAATGGCTGCCGATGACTCAGCAGCAGATAGACCTATAAGCTCCCTCAAACCCCCTACCTTAACTTTCAAGGATTGTGAGGTTGCAGCGACCAAGGAACTAATAAGTTTGAGCCGGTCTCAAACCCCAGTATGGCAATTATCAGTCGAGGACGCTACAACCAGTTTGTTATTCGTTTAACCTCGTATGCATATGTTAAAGCCTTGCTGAATAAGAGCAAAAGAAGAAAATTCTAATAGAGGAATAAAATCTCTCCATCAGCTCCTTGCCTTTTCTATGAATATAAAGAAAAGTTGAAGAGAAGAGAAGTCTTTCGTAGCAGAAAGACGAGTATTAAAAGGAGTGTCATCGTGTAAACAAAGTACCTTTTCTTCAGTCGTGTTGATGATAGTCAAACAAAGGTCTCCTCAATTATAAAACATATTATTTGAAAATAATGACCAATAAGGCCATTTGAAAGATTTGATTATCGAAAATCAAGCAAAAAAACTTGCAATACCCGAACAATGCACTACAGGAAAATCCAATAACGATCCGTTTAAAATTGACATTCAATATGTAAACTTTGCTCCTATAAAGGAGCTTTGACTCAACAGTGTTCTCATTGATTGAAAGCTTTGCTTCATTAAAGAATTTTTTCTTAAAAACCTTTTGCAGAAGCCATGTTACTTTCCTTTTTTCCTCATTCACTATTACCAATTATCAATTGGCACCTGCATGTTTTAGGTACTTCTAACTACTCATTATTCGATTTTACAATATACAACTATGTACATATATCAACATTTTGACTGAATTCTTTCATCATCCTATCCATGGAAGTATTGAACGGCAATCGCAACATAACACATTTTTTTCTGATCCACACAAATATGCATTAGACCAGTCACTTTCCATCTATGTATTTATGACACACTGGTAAAAACTCCTACATAATACATCTGTGGAACATACATTATTTTTTTATTTCTTCTCAGATTCCACACACAATCGCTTCATACCCAACACCTGAGCTTCACATCCCCTTCCTTATGGAGACCTACTCAGTTTTTTCTCTACCGATTTTCTGTTGTTGTTGCCTCTTTTAATTTCTCCATGAAAACAGTTTCATATCTTGTGTTCAATTAGTTTTTACGTTAGTCTCTGGCGAAATTTGCATTTAAACGGAGCAATTACTTATTTCAATCACTCCTTTCAAGTGTGTTCCTTCTACACAATTCTTTGTAAGCCCTTATCAGGTATGTAGTTATGCTGTTTATGCCATCTTACTGATATCTTCATCAACTCCTTACACCTTTCCAATTTAAATCTTTTAGTCTTCTCCCTTTTTAGAAGCCTAGCAGTGACCAGTCAGTATAACAAACATTCTCACGCATCTCCAATGCTCCTTTCATTCAGGCCAGTCTTTTACGGTACTTTTACATTCATTATCTCTTGAAAATCTTTAATATTCCAGATGTCCAAAAGTTTTTTTTTTTTTTTTTTTTTTTTTTTTTTTTTTTTTTTTTTTTTTTTTTTTTTTATATTTCTCCAGTTGCCTTCCTCTTGGACATATTTTTTCCTCACTACAGCATATAACCCTTTTGCTTCACTACGTAAATTTTACATCGATTTTATTTTGTACTTGCACTGAACCTTTATTTCAGGACGAGGTCATTTGCCAGTTTCAATCCTCTTCCATATGTGTTTACTCTGTACCAATAAGAGTTTCAAGCTAAATCAGTGACCCCTCTTTGAATTTTGGTTGCACACCTTAGTGAAACTCTTTTCACTTAGTCATCAGTAATCCTATCCCGTTACAGCAACATTATCCATCTACACAAGTACTGTGTATGCCTAAAGAACTAAAGCTTTACAGATACAATGACTTTTCTGTAAATATTGTTGATGAAATTCATACTTTTAGTTCCTCTTGGTAAGCGTAGAAGAGACTCTTTAGCTGTGGTAAGCAGCTCTTCTAGGAGTAGGACATTCCAAAATCAAACCATTGTCCTCTAGTCTTGGGTAGTGCCCATAGCCTCTGTACCATGGTCTTCCACTGTCTTGGGTTGGACTTCTCTTGATTTGTTTTGTTAAAGTATTTATAGTTTATATAGGAAATATTTATTTTAATGTTGTTACTGTTCTTAAAATATTTTCTTTTCCTTGTTTCCTTTCTTCACTGGGCTATTTTTCCTGTTGGGGCCCCTGGGCTTATAGCATCCTGCTTTTCCAACTAGGGTTGTAGCTTAGCAATTAATAATAATAATAATAATAATAATAATAATAATAATAATAATAATAATGATAATAATAATGTACTCAACGTGATGGGAATTTCTTATCAGTTGCCACGCTGTGTCTAAATATCATAGGGATGATACTGGTGTTTATCATATAAACTGACATTTGTAATGAACAACTCAATCAGAGTTACAAAACAAACCTAGAGATAACTTTAAATTTTGGTTTACCACATGGCTGTTCCCAGTTTATCATCCGCCACCTTACGATACAGTACTGAAGTCATTTTTCATAAATGCGTCATAATCTAGATGCATTTCTAATATTTCTTTTTCTATTTGATGTGATAATTTTTCTAGTTTCTAAGGACAGTTTCTAACTGTGTCGTAATTTCATTAATTTTCAATAATTTACCATTTATCTAATCTATGTTTTCTAGTTCCTAACAAAATGAGACTCGATTGTTACAGCCAATAAAGCTTAGTGAAACCATTTTATATTCTATTACCTAACGCTGGTTCCTACCAATGTTGGTCATGTTTAAAGATACAGATAATGACTTACAGTGAATATTTCCCAGACGTACAGGTTAACTATCCTTGAAGATGAATTTGTTTTTTATAATCTTGAAATAAGTGTTATATACCGTATGTCACCTTTTTAACGCTACTCACGAAGATACGAAGATTGGAATGTTAACAAGCAACAGACGGGAAAAATGGCAAATAACCGTGAAGTATCCGTTAGAAATTTGTATATAAGTCTCTTTAGATATGTATGAATTGTATGATTTATCCAAAAGTCAAGTTATTTATTCTATATATTTTTAAATCATGAGAAGATTCTCACAAAACAATAGTAGACTACGTCTATTTGGGGAGAGAAGCTATTTTTTTCAATCGCGTGTTACTGAATTAGATTTTGACCCTATTCTATTTTTACCATGATTAGAAAATATTCTTCCCGCAGAAATTGTAACAGCAGCTGCCACGCGTGACATCCATACTTAGTAGTACAGTACATCTGGCCAAAAAGACTGACTTAGTTCCTGAAATGATTTTTGACAGCAGGTTTCATGACAAAGTTATTCACTAAGACTAGGCAAAATCATTCCTTTTGATTCATATCAATTCTCATCAACATAACATGATTGGTTACATTCAGTTTGGCATATAATATAATTCCTAAGCCAGACAGAAGGATATTTTTACTCTACGTTCAATTGATAAATTAAGTCCAGTTTTCTGCGAATAAATCCAAAATCTTAAATCTCTCGCGTTAATTGTGAATATATTTGCCTTTAAATATTTAATGTGAAGATGGTGTTTTGAAATGATCGTGGTAATGATATTAGCAGTAAGCAATAAAGTAAAAGAGGTCGTCAACGGTGGCTTTTAGTTGGATTAGAATAAGCATGTGTCTCATGATAGCCTGCTACGAGAATGTTTTGAACTAATTAGACTGAATGAGCATTTCGTGGTCTTGTGCTGCAGCTCTGATTGTTACGCACAAGCATTAAGCAAAACATAAAAATGCAATGGTTTTAAAAAAATCTATCATAATTTCTTCACTTATCTATATATATTTTGTTTGTCTGCGAATACTGAAAAACTTTCGCTATTTCGATATATATATATATATATATATATATATATATATATATATATATATATATATATATATATATATATATATATATATATATATATATATATATATATATATATATGTATATATATATATATATATATATATATATATATATATATATATATATATATATATATATATATATATATATATATATATATATATATATATATACTAGCCAAGCTACAACCCTACTGTGAGATTCAGGGCCTCTGTAACACGGTTTTTTCGCAATAACTTTTTTTCTATGAATTTCATAAATATAACGCTTATTCAGAATACATTACGTAGGTTGAATAAATTTGGTACTTTATTAAGTAAAAGTGACGATTTTTGAAGACGGGCCAACTTACTCAGAGAAAAGGTTTCGAACGCACTCGTTACGTAACTTATGACGGCATTTCTTCTCTCTTTCTCGATTGATGATTGGTTATACGTAATGAAGGCTATACCTCTGCCAACAATAACACAAAAGTGTAAATAAAAGCAAAGCAGTACACCTTTATGAACTCTGAAACCTCTCCACTGAGAATTGTCATAATGAACAAACGAACAAAATATGTTAATAAATACAAAAACACTTCGATTATTTGTCTAACTCCCAAAATAAGTTTCCTAAAAAATTACAGTCTACTTTATAGGTCACAATCAGATTGACAAAGTGTATGGAATAGTTGGTAATTTTCAAAAACGTAATAGACCAGCTTGATTTGATAACTGCTATATCCAATGTCAAGCAATTTTTATTCATTGTCTATCTACCTACCTATTTACTGTAAAAAAAAGATAGCCGGTACCGTATTTTCGCTTTAAACCTTCACCAATAATTATTGTCAGTATGATGACTTCATGAGGATCCACCCACTTTGGCCTCGTTATAATTCAGGATAATACTGAAGGCTATCATGGGCATTGTTGGATCAGAAAATTTAAATTCTGGCTATAAAAACTAATTTCTCGAGTAGTTGTAAGAAGTGCTAAATGATCCTCAAGGATCCCAGCAGTTGGCCTAAACGTTTAATTCATGTATACTACTGTTGGGGCACTACTGCTACAGTAGCATTAATACGCTAGCACAGATACCCCACCCACATTTATGTATCGTTCCGCGATTCATAAAGTCTTTGTCATGTTTTTTTCACTGTGCAATAAGCCATGGCCTCCTCAGAAATTAAGTTTAACATTAGATGATAGGTTATTTCATTAAGCTGACAAATTATGGCAACTGGGTATGTTATTGCCGTTGATGAAGCTAAAGATAAAGTATGGTATCATTCCTTCATTGCATTATCATCTTTAGTACTATTTGTTTGCTACATGTAGTAATTATTTTAAAGGATAAATTAATTATGTTCACTTTACTTCTATAAATTCCCATTAGATGTACAAATAAAACTCCTAAAACTATTCATGATTTATTTACAAAATGCAGTCATGCCCAAAACATAGCCAACACGGTCGTACGGCCTAAGAAGAAGAAAAGAAATTATATCGGATGATCCGTTGGTCTGGTGGAGATTTTAGCACAAAAATCTTATTTTAACCAAAATAGTTATATAAAGACTGTTTACATACAATCTCTCTCTTTCTCTCTCTCTTGGTGGGATAGTGAATAGTTAATGGAAATGTTCAAAAGCCTGAATGACATTACAAGTATTATAATCATGTTACGCTAGGTACAAATCAGACCATAAACATTGGATTTAAACTAGAAACTGGATAATTACCTATTCAGGCTATAGTAAATATGGCCACGGGCTTTCTCTTGACTGTAAAAAGTTGCAAGTCGTAAGACAAATGCAGTTTTGCAACCACGGGGGCAATTCCAGATCCTGTTAGCCATTCTTGAATGTTATGGGTTTCAGAGTCGATGGAAGAAGGTGAATGGGTGTCTGGTGGATGGGCGGGGCAAAATTTTGTCCAAAGCTGTTTACATTGCTTACGTAATGAATGTTTTCGACTCTTGGCTCGTTATCACTGGCCATGGCGTCGGCTAGATCATTTTTACTCTATAAAAATTCAAACTATTGGGTTTAGGTTATTGATAATGCTGACAAAATTTGTGTGTGGTTGTAAAATATACATATGTCAACTTTCAGCTACATCCGATGCTTTGTTAAGGAGCAAAGTCCAAAAAACCGTGTTACAGAGGCCCTGAATCTCATAGTAGTTGGCACAGCAAGATGTTATGAGCCCAAGGCTTCCAATAGGGAAAAATAGCTGGAGAATTACAATAACTCCCGAGCTGTAAACACACCGGTTTATTTTTACATAAATCTGTTACACTTAAAAAATAATACTCGAGCTTTGAGAATATTACATAACTCCCAGACGGCAATATATAAAGACACTGAATATCCGAAGGTCTCTTACGTACTCTCAAAACAAAACTGGGTTGTTATTTTACTTGTACTATTCAAAAACAGCCTCTTTCTTTGGTTCTAGTCAGGGATTACGAACAAGCACTGTCAAGAAATATTGGTGATCGAAATAGTATATAACACTTTACTAAAATAAGTATATTCTGTAAAATTATTACAACAATAATACAAAAAGAATTAACACCAAATTTCAATAACTCGAAATATTAAATCTGAACAAAACCTTAGATTAAGACAAAAGAAGGACTGAAAAAAATGATACAATCACTGGTTTCACTGGAAATTAATTTATAAATATATTTAATGTTGATAATTAATGTCAATAGTTAACACTTTAACACTAAAGATTAAACAGTAAATGAAATTTACATTATTATAACTGTTACTTTTACATCTTTTTGGTCACACGAGGTTACTAAACAGCTAAGCAAAATAAATACACTTCACTGTTAAGCCTAAATATCACAGGGCCAATTACAAAAATTTAGGACAAAAGTACTTACATTAACACAATACACTAAAAATAACCTTCAATGGATTCATCAACGTTTGAACACGCTATACACGATTTATGTTGGATCAAAACCTTATTCACGTTTGAGAGGACACACTTGATGCACTTGAGAGGAGAGAGGGCATTGGCTCTTTCAAAGGGATAGGCTGAATCTCTTCTGCTGCTTATGATTTCCCATGGCATATATATATATATATATATATATATATATATATATATATATATATATATATATATATATATATATATATATATATATATATATATATATATATATATATATGTATATATATATATATATATATGTATATATATATATATTAACTTAATACTTTTAGATTTTTCTAAATAGACCATTCTCATGGCCTGGGGACAAGCCTCTAGCGGCGCGGGTTGCCAATGTAGAAAATTGAACAGGGGAATAAACCTTGCTTGCAAGGCAACCCTCTCTCAGTGAACTCCGCCCACCTCCCTTCTCGAAACAATAAAAAAAGAGTAAATCTAAATTTAAATATGATGTAATACCTCTTATAATTACCTCGTGTGTGATACAGCATACCTAAACTAGGTTACATAAGACTTCGTAACAATATACGTGATATAAAAAGTTAATTCCAAAAAATAAAATAAATTTACATATACCGGATTAAAGGAAATATACAATTAAAGGAATGACAAAAGTTTTATGTAATTTACATATATTTACTTAAACCTATATGAGTGGGACTCGCCTTACAAGCTGGCTATACTGTATATCTCTTAAATGCATAAATGAAATATATGAATAAAATATTTACTCTATACTAGACCAGCTTTGTAAGAATATATATGTATATGTATATATATATATATATATATATATATATATATATATATATATATATATATATATATATATATATATATATATATATAAAATGGCTTAACATGCAGAGAGAATTTAATATGTATTAAGACACAACATGAAAGATAAAGATCACGATAGGGGCTAGTACATTTTGTCTTGTTGACATCATGTGCCTCACATTCCTCAAAAATATCTTTGACTTTAGAGAACAACAGAACATTCATATACTTAATCTACAGACATGTTTATGTGCACTAGTGCTAAGATTTTCTAGGACCTTCGCCTCTTCATAAATCTACACCTATCACTCACACATACACTATGTTAAATCACGTTACCCACAATGCGTCATTAACCTGTATCTCACAGGCACAGGCACTCTACATTCATAATAAGGGGTTTCTTTTCCAAAACTCCTTTCTCTATATGTATCCAAAACATTGGAAGCTTTTCTAATCATTTTCCTCATTTCTATTTAAATTATAAAATCTTTTTGCCAACCTATTAATCGCCTTCCTTTACATAAGATCTAAGTATCTCAATAAGGTCTCAGCCTTTTTTTCTGGCATGCTAAACGTTTTACCAATTCGAGTTGTCTCCACAAATCTCCTTTTAATAATTCTTCCAAATGTGTAATCACTTCATCAGAACAGCTCCAACTTTTTTTTTTCATACCAGTCGCCTTTTTCATCCAGACATTACTTGCAATACGAAATTTTGCTTATCCATATTTTGCACAAAACGCAGCTATCTTCTTTGATTCAGCAAGATATATATATACATAGTATATGTATATATATATATATATATATACATATGTATATATATATATATATATATATATATATATATATATATATATATATATATACATACATATATATATATATATATATATATATATATATATATATATATATATATATATATATATATATATATATATATATATATATATATATATATATATATATATATATATATATGCTATACGTATATCATGCTGAATAAAGGAAGATTGACATGTTCTGTACAAAAAAACAACAGAAAATGAAGAAAGACAACGTTATATGGAACACTTTAGTGAGGCTATGAATAGGAGATATGAAGAGAATAATTTTATTGATATACCCAAAGCCGATGAAGACCTTGATGTGTCCATGAATGAGGTCAGTGTGTTTGAATTCAAAGCTATCCTAAAAAAACTAAAGCGATGGAAAGCCACAGGATACGATGGAATAACTGCCGAGAGGATACTGGCCAAAAATGTGACTCCCAGACTACTTACAAGATTATCTTGCAGAATGTGGCATAACACTTACGTCGGCTGTTTTGAAAATGTTTAGTATGCTTATTCTAAAGAGACTTGAGATTAAGATTGATAAAAGGCTGAGATGAACAAGCAGAATTTCGAAATGGTAGAAGTTACACTGACCAACTTTTCATTTTGAGATATGTTGTACAACAATGTGTAGAATATAGCAATCTCCTTTTGATGGCATTTGTAGACTATGAAAAAGCCTTTGATAGTGTGCACTGGCTAATTTTGTGGAGAGTCCTGCGTTATTATGGAATTTCTCTTAAATATGTAAATTTGATTAATTCTGTTCATGAGCATAGCAAGTGCAAAGTTAATGTTGATGGCGTCCTATCAAATGTATTTCCAGTGAAGAGCGTAGTACTTCAACGGAATTTGTTGTCACCTATTTTGTGTATCCTCCTCATGGATTTGGTAATGCGTAGAACAGTCAGAGATGGTGGAGAAGGATTGGACTGGATTGATGATAGGAATATAGAAGACCTAGAGTATGCTGATGATGTTGTCTTGGTTAGCAGAAAACCACAGGATTTGCAATGCTTGCTTATCAGAATGCATGAAATATCACAGGAGGTTGGGCTTAAGATAAATAGAAGAAAGGCATAGATGATGAAAACGGAATATGCAATGGAAGATAAAATATCATTTGAAGGAGAAAGGATTAATGAGGTAGAATCATTTAAATATTTAGGAACTAGGGTCTTTAGAATTAGAGTTTTGTAAAAGACTGAAAAAAGCAAATCAGACAATGGCTAGGTTAAGTAAAACTTGGAAATCAAATCGCTTAAAATTACATAAAAAAATTAGACTATACAGTATATCAGTTTAGTGAGATCGATGTTACTGTATGAAGAGGAGTCATGGTATGACAATGAAACAATCTCCAATAGATTTAGTAGATTTGAGAATAAAACGCTCTGAAGGATATTGGGCGTTAAGTGGCAGGACAGAATTAGAAATGAAACTACAACAGAGATTACTCAAGTGCTATATGTGGATGAGATCATGATGAGTGGTAGATGGAGAAGGCTTGGGTAAGCTTTTTGCACTCCCCGAGAGAAGTTAGTTCACAAAACGTTCAGCTGGGCTCCACAAGGAACTAGAAGAGTTGGAAGACCCAGACAGAGGACTGTGAAGCGCGAAGTAGGAGATGATGAATGGAGAAGTATTGAATTAAAAGCTTAAGATAGAGACGACTGGCGAAATTTAACCTAGACCCATTGCGTCAATAGGAGTAGGAGGAGGTGATGATATATATATATATATATATATATATATATATATATATATATATATATATATATATATATATATATATATATATATATATATATAT
Source organism: Palaemon carinicauda (assembly GCF_036898095.1). Lineage (NCBI taxonomy): Eukaryota > Metazoa > Arthropoda > Malacostraca > Decapoda > Palaemonidae > Palaemon > Palaemon carinicauda. The sequence continues at coordinate 68,386,144 of NC_090734.1, forward strand.
ATATATATATATATATATATATATATATATATATATATATATATATATATATATATATATATATATATATATATATATATATATATATATATATATATATATATATATATATATATAGTGTATGATCTGATTGCTTAGCTTATAGTAATAAGGATGATATATCTCAGTGAATATTTTTCTTTTTTTTCTGTGCTACTGATGTAAAATCATAAGTCCTGCTATGGATGTGGATGTCATGAGATTCAGGCAATAAAAGTTTATGGCAGGCATAGCAACTTATATTTGTGTTCGATATACTAAAATCCAGACATGGTTGATTCTATCTTCGATTCTGTTCTTACCATTAAGATACAAGAATATGATAGAAAGACCTATTTTGTCTTTGTTCTTGATTTCAATGCTCACCATAGGGAGGGGTTAAGTTCTGTTTCTCCAACCGATTGCTATGGCTTAAGAGCTTTAGACGTTGCCTCTGAATCAGGCTGTGAGCAAATCATAAGTAAAGCTACTCACAGGTCTGGTAACTATTTGGACCTCGTATACACTGACTCCTCTGGCGTTATAACAAGTAGTGTTGGTTCTCCTGTAGTGTTGGTTCTCCTGTTGGGACATTTGATCATACTCTGATTTCATTAGTAGTGAAGACTGCAACCTGTCCCTGATGTATCATACTCATGTAAGATTTATATGAAATCTCAAGCAGATTCGAATGGGATTTTGCATGATCTTTTGGACTTGAATTGGTCACAATTGTATAGTAATGATGATCCTGTTGTCCCTTTGAATGAGAATCTAGTCAACATGATTGATAGGCGTATCCCTTCAAGTGTGCTAAGGTACTGAGTGAAGGACAAACCGTGGTTCACTGATAATTGTAGACGTGCTTATTTGGAGAAGCAGGAGACCTGTCATCTTTGGAAGGGTAACAGATCAGATTTGACCTGTAATAATTATACTCAGCTTAGAGCTTTTGTTGAGAGAGTTTATGCTTCAACTGAAAAGGAAAATAATCTAACCATTAAAGAAACCCTTTCTGGTACAACCCAGGAACAAAAGTGTTGGACTTCCCTTAAATCTGCACTCTTTGGTGTAGATGAAACAGTTCCTCTTTTGCTTAAACCACATGGCTCAGTCACTCACTGTCCAAAGGAAAGGGCAAACCTTTTGGCTGATGTGTTTGACAGTAAGCCAAGTAATGAGAAACTCGAACTTCCTTATTCCTGTTTTCCTGAGGCTAAACTAAATAGTTTAGCTTTTCGATCTCATGAAATGAAAGTGCTGTTGATGGACCTTGATGCTTATGGAGGTGTAGACCCAAATGGTATTTTTCCTTTGTGTTTTATAAAGACTGCAGATTTTTTAGTTCCAAAGATACCTGTTATTTTGCACAAGTTAGCAAGAAGAGGAGCTTTTAGCACTTGTTGGAGAATTGGTAATGTTACTCCACTATGTAAATGTGTCTGTGGTAGCTCAAGTCCATCTGATTACCACTCAATTTCCATAATTCTCATGTTACCCAAAATTTTTGAACGTCTTCTGGCAAAACGTCTTGATAGGTTTGCTGAAAGTGATCATCTCTTCCCTAGTTTGCAATTTGATTTTCGTAAAGGCCTTGGAGCATGTGATGCACTTCTTACAATCTGCAATTCTGTACAGAAATCCCTTGAGTGTGGTCAGGAAGTTCGTATGACTGGTCTTGATTGGCTTGCTTTCAAACTCAAACAGTTGGGAGTGGATGGGTCGTGTCTTAGCATTATTATTGAATTCTCAAGTAATAGATCTCAAAGAGTTGTTGGTAGGAATATGATATATGATGTTCCTCACAGTAGTGTTCTTGACCCATTACTTTTCATTTTATGTACACTAGATATGTGGCTTGGCCTAGAAAAATTTGCATGTTGCATATACAGATGATGCTACTCTCTTTGCATCAGTTCCATCTCCTGGATGTAGATCTGGTGTTGCTGAATCCCTTAATAGAGATCTACCTAAAATTAGTGCATGGTGGAAATCATGGGGTATGAAGTTGAATCCTTAGAAAACTCAAAGTATGATTGTAAGTAGGGCAAGGACAGTGGCTCCTCAACATCCGGATCTCAGTATTGATAAAGTATTTTTAACTTTGTATGACTCTTTTAAAATTTTAGTTGTGATTCTCGGCAGCAAATTTACTTTTAAGAAACACATTGGGTCTGTGTCTTCTTCAATTGCACAAAAAATTGGCTCATTGAGAAAGGCTTTTAAGATTTTCGGTGATCAATTTATTTTGAAGTGTTTTAATTCTGTCATTTTATCTAGTTTTGAGTATTGTTCTCCTGTCTGGTCTTCTGCTTTTGATTTTCATCTTAATTTGTTGGACAGAAACTTACTGTCTATTAAATTCCCTATTCCTGATCTAAATATTTATTTTTAGCACTGTCGTTCAATTAGTTCATTATGCACGCTGCATAAGATTTTTCTTAATTCTGACCATCCTTTACATTTAGATCTTTCCGGACAGTTCCCTCCTGTTTATAATACTAGGCATACAGCTAATTCTAATAGTCATGCCTTCTCCATCATGATGCTCAATACTACACAGTATTCTAGAAGTTTTATTCCAGTTGCGACCAAGTTTTGGAATGATGTTCCTAATCGGGTTGTTGAATCAGTAGAACATAAAAAGTTCTAACTTGCTGCAAATTTTTTTATGTTAAACAGGCTGATATAAGTCTTTTTATAGTTTATATATGACATATCTGTTTTGATGTTTTTGCAGTTTTTAAAATATTTTATAGTTAATCTTTCTAATATCGCTTATTTATTTCCTTGTTTCCTTTCCTCACTGGGCTATTTTAGCCCTGTTGGAGCCCTTGTGCTTATAGCTTCTTGCTTTTGTCTTGTTATAATAATAATAATAATAATTAGACGGAATTTGGAGACTGAATTAAAAGAAACTTTTTCCATTTTCCAGATAGTAATATTATTATTATTATTATTATTATTATTATTATTATTATTATTATTATTATTATTATTATTATTATTATTACTAGCCAAGCTACAACCCTAGTTGGAAAAGCAAGATTCTATAAGCCCAAGGGCTCCAACAGGGGAAAATAGCCCAGTGAAGAAAGGAAATAAGGAAATAAATAAATGATGAGAACAAATTGACAATAAATCATTCTAAAAATAGTAACAACGTCAAAACAGATATGTCATATATAAATTATAAAAAGACTTATGTCAGCCTGTTCAACATAGAAACATTTGCTGTAACTTTGAACTTTTGAAGTTCTATTGATTCAACTACCGGATAAGGAAGATCCTTCCATAACATGGTCACAGCTGGAATAAAACAGCTAGAAAACTGTGAAGTATTGAGCCTCATGATGGAGAAGGCCTGGGTATTAGAATTAACTGCTTGCATAGTATTACAAACAGGATGGAATTGTCAAGGATGATCTGAGTGTAAAGGATGGTCAGAATTATGAAAAATCTTATACAACATGCATAATGAACTAATTGAATGACGGTGCCAAAGATTAATATTTAGAACAGGAATAAGAAATTTAATAGACCGTAAGTTTCTGTCCAGCAGATTAAGATCAGAATCAGCAGCTGAAGACCAGACAGGAGAACATTACTCAAAACAAGGTAGAATGAAAGAATTAAAACACTTCTTCAAAATAGATTGATCACTAAGAATCTTGAAAGATTTTCTCAATAAGCCAATTTTTTGCGCAATTGAAGAAGACGAAGACCTAATGTGTTTCTCAAAAGTAAATTTGCTGTCGAGAATCACACCTAAAATTTTAAAAGTCATAAAAAGTTAAAGAAACATTGTCAAAACTGAGATCTGGATGTTGAGCAGCCATTGTTCTTGACCTACTTACAATCATACTTTGAGTTTTGCACCATGCACTAATTTTAGCTAGATCTCTATTAAATGATTCAGCAACCCCAGATCTACATTCAGGAGATGGAATTGATGCAATTTTCCTACAAGTGCTAAAAGCTCCTCTTCTTGCTAACTTGCACAAAATAACAAATAACTTTGGAGCTAAGAAATCTACAGTCAATTAAAAACAAAGGAAAAATACCATTTGGGTCTAAGCATCAAGGGCCATCAACAGAGCTTTAATTTCACGAGATCAAAAAGATAAACTAGTTAGTTTAGCCTCAGGAAAACTGGAATAAGGAAGTTCAAGTTTTTCATTACTCTGTTCACTGTCAAAATCATCAGGCAAAAGGGTAGCCTTTTCCTTTGGACTGTGAGTGACTGAACCGTCTCGTTTAAGTGAAGGAGGAACTGCTTCATCTACACCAAAGAGGGCAGATTTAAGGGTAGACCACCATTTATGTTCCTGAGTTGTACAAGAAAGGGTTTCTTTTATGGTTAAATTGCATTCCTTTTCAGTTGAAGCATGAACTCTCTGAGCAAAAGCTCTAAGCTGAGTATAGTTATTCCAGGTCAAATCTGATCTGTTATCCTTCCAAAGATGATAGGTCTCCTGCTTCTCCAAATAAGCACGTCTACAATCATCATTGAACCACAGTTTGTCCTCCACTCGGTACCTTAGCACATGAGAAGGGATACGCCTATCAGTTATGTAGATTCTCATTCAAAGGGATAACAAGATCAACACTACTATGTAATTGTGAACAATTCAAGCACAAAAGATCATGCAAAATTCATTCCAGTCTGCTTAAGAGTTCATATATATTTTGCAAGAGGATGATACATCAGGGACAGGTTGCAGTCTTCAATACTAATGAAATCAAGGCATGATCAGTTGTCCCGACTGGAGAATCAACCTTACTTGTTACAATGCCAGGGGAGTCAGTTTATGTGAAGTCCAAGCAGTTACCAGACCTGTTGGTAGCTTCACTTATGATTTGCTCACAGCCTGATTCAGAAGCAAAGTCCAAAGCTCTTAAGCCATTTAACAACTGTCTATGGAAAGCATTTAAATCACCAACAAAGACAAAAGAAGCCTTTCCATCATCTTCTTGTATCTTAGCCATAATGGTAAGAAGACAATCGAAAATAGGATCATCCATGTCCTGATTTCAGTATATTGAACACAAATAAACGTTTTTATGCCTGCCACAAACTTTTATTACCTGGATCTCATAACATCCACATTCATAGCTGGACTTATGAGAAGCAGGGTACTCAGTCCTAATATACAATGACCATTCCCCCAGCCCTAAGAATAGCATCACGTTTCAACATTATTGGCTTCTTAAAACCAGTTATAAGGAGCTAAGATGAGTGCCTCAAATTAGAAACTAAAGTTTCTGAGCTAAGAAAAAAAATAATACTGGTAAACTGGTTATGCAGGAGAAAATGTCAAGATATATCAGGAACTTGATTATTTGAGGGAACAGTTGTCAGGCAATATAGTTTGGATAGGTAATGCAGCTCTTTCTCTTAGATCTGTGATATGGAATCAACCATATGGCGGTTCCTGGCTTCAGGTACCAGTAGCATTCTCAACTGCTGCTGTTCAAATCTCCATCTTGTTTAGGAGATCCCTGCTGTGCCCATTGGCTGGTGAGCCAAAACCAAACCTGGTCTTAGAAAGGATTCAGTGGCTTTTGAATCAGTTTGCTCAGTAACATGTGAGAAGGAACACCTGCAAAACATGTCTAGCTAGCAAAAAAAAAGAAAAAAAAAAAATAATCTCTAGCAAAGGATTTGCAGAAATATATACCTTCCGCAGAACATATACTTCGACCATCAGCTGTCATTATAGATGGAATAGCTTTGCCTTAAAAGTGAAAGGAGACCAGAAAACATTTGGACAAGTGACATCAGCTATACTCTTTTCAACCTTGAGAGAAGGTGCACAAAGTAGCCAAATTAACGTATTCTTTGATGTGCATCACAAAACCAGCATATAAAACACAAACGAGCATCTGAACCAAGTGCCCGGTACATAAATATTGATTCTGATTAGATAATCAGCCAATGGTGGAAATTCTTGTCCAGTACAGGCAACAAACCCCCATTTGGTAGAATTTCTAGTTCACAAGTGAATGTAGGCAGCCCTAAGGAGTATACTGTAATAAGTATAAGGAGTATAGTGTAAGTGCTTCTTGATAACAAGGGATAAATGTGAAAAAGAGCCAAGATTTAAGGCAACACATGAGAAAATACCTGCCATTTGCTATATACAGAACACGCAGCTCAGACTGGAATAGTATCAGTTATTATAGTTGCTGATGATGCTGACATTTCTTGATGTGTATAACTTTCAGTGACAAAATACAGGTGACACTGTTCCTGAAATCAGGAACAAGAACACATACAAGATATGTTGATGTAAGTACAGTAAAGTGGCATCTGCATGTGGTCCTGGCATGTGTGTAGCCTAAAGGACTTTTAGTCATCCATGCCTCTATGGGGTGTGACATTGTCAGTACTTTAGCTGGAAAGGTAAACTTTTAGCATTGAAACGCCTTAGGAAGGACCTTGTAACACAAGAAGCATTCAGTCAATTGGGTAGGAATCAATGATCTGCAGTATCACTTATGTTGCACAAAAACAGTTAAGTAGAATCACATCAACTGTCACCATGTCAGGATTCCTATGCAAACAGATATAGCGGGCAGATTATCAAACTGCTATATGGTGACATTGTTTAATGAGTAACCATGATATTCCCAACCCGGTTGGTCACAGATGGAGTTTGGAAAAAGTTGAAGAACAAAGTAAGCTAGCTATATACTGGATGGATGGTATTCCATCCCAACATAGGCCCTGGAATTGCTAGCATGCAGTTGCTTAAGGTTGAGCAAAGCGCCTGAGTGCACATGCATTGCGAATGGACTAAAGCACACTAACATGTATAAACCTGAAGCTTGTGCAAACCAGCCAAACAATGAAAAAGAAAAAAAGTAGATATATTGGGTGATGATGAAATTGATGAACCTGATTATTAATTTATTCTCATAACCTTAAAAACTGTCACATTCTTCTCATATTGAACCACAGCATTGTATAAGAGATTTTGACTTTATATTGAGTGACTATTCATAATGATAATTCCTAAGCAGTGATATATGTCGATTAACATGATTAACCAATTAGCTCTGTCGTGTTTACATATTCTCCTGCAGATGTTGGAACATTCCTCTTAAGTCATGTATATAGATAATTTAAGTTTAGCTAAACACAAACATTGGTTCTTATTTCGTGTAGTCATCAAGTACAGTATGCTCTTCATTGTTGTTCTGATGCTTTGTACAAAAAGGGCTTCATATAGAATCTGTAGATAATTTAAGAATAGCGAAGAGAGATAAAATTGTAGTGTGCATGCTATTCTCTTGCCAACAAATTATATATATATATATATATATATATATATATATATATATATATATATATATATATATATATATATATATATATATATATATATATATATATATATATATATATATATATATATGTTTGTTGGCAGGAGAACAGTATGTACACTACAATTTTATCTCTTATTGTTTTAAAAGTGTTCAGTGAAATATCAGAGTTTTGGTGTGACGGGTTTTTGTAAACACAGTGAGTACATATGAATATACAGTACTCTTAAAGATTTTGTAAACGGCCCTGAAGTACGGAGAAAGGTACTTGTATCGTGATCTGGTTATTTATTTTCATTAAGTATCAAACTTAAATATTGTATTAAGATTTAATTTCAAGTGAAACAAGTGATTGTATTATTATCCTAAGTATTATTTCTTTTGTCTTAGTCTAAGGTTTATTCAGATATACTATTTCAAGTCAAGTGATTATATAATTTTCAGATCATAACATTTTTGTCTTAATCTAAGTTTTGTTCAGATTTACTTTTTCGAGTGATTTATTTGTTTAAAGTAAATTGTTTCAAAGTGTTGTAATTTAAATAGAATATATTCATTTTTTTATAGAGTATAATTTCAATCATCAGTGTTTATTACAACCTCGCTTATATCCTGTAAAGAATCGTAGTAAGTAATGGTTTTGAATAATTCTTAAGAATAATTACCCAGTTTAGTTTTGAGTGTACTTAAGAGAACCTTGGATATTCAGTGTTTTATATATTGCTGTCTGGGAGTTAAATGACGGTCTCAGAGTTCGTGTAATAATATTTCCAAGTGTAACAGATTTAATATAAAAGAAAACAGGTTAGTTTGGAATTCGAGAAGTTGTTTAGCTTGCCAGCCGTAATATGCATAATATTATATGTTCGGTTCCCAGACACGAGCCATCGTTTTATAATATATTTTTGGTGCCCAGATCATTGCGATTGAGCGAGTCTGTTTTAAATATTGGTGATAACAGGACGGAGTTTTTATTAAAAGTTTTGAACAATACAGTGTTGATAGGATTTTGTGTATTGTTAGGATATATTTTTTTGGAGATATTCAATATTGTTAAATTACAAGACGGCACAGTTTAATATCCAAGAGTTTTTGAATAACCCAAATGTTCAGGAATTGTCAGAATCTAATGTAACTAAAGCTCAGTGGCTCTCTATCTTAATGGCATGTGGTGGCCATGCAACGAGTGGGATGATTAAAGCCCAAATCAAGTGTCTAACCTTAGAAGCGTTGATAAATTCGGGAAAGTTGTCGGAAGAACATATTGTAGTAGCTTGTGAACTGTTGGAGGAGGCTGAGGAAGAATTTTTAGTAAAGCAAGGACCAGTTGACCCACAAACTGAAGGCATGAAAGCAGATGGGGATGTAGAGACCGAGATTCGACGTAGTGCAGAGGAGGAGAATTTGCTTAAGTTGAAGATGATGGCAGAATGAGAAGAAAGAGAAAGAAGATGGGAACAAATGGAAGCAAGACGAGAAGAAGAAGATGGAGAAGAAAAACGTGTGAAAGAAATGGAAGCAAGATGAGAAGAAAGAAAGGCAGAACGAGAAGAAAAAGAATGAGAAGAAGGCCGAGGGATTGCAAGACATGCGAGAGAGATGGAAGCAAGGGAAATCACTGGACAATAAGAAAAAGAGAGAAGACAGGAAGAAAAAGAGAGAAGACAGGAAGAAAAAGAAAGAAGACAGGAAGAAAAAGAGAGAAGACAGAAGAAAAAGAGGTGGAAGAAGCAAGGAATGCGCAGGAGTTGCTGTTGAACGCCTGTGCACAGTCAACAAGGCAGACAGAAACGACCCCTGCTAAGCACGGACCCTTGTTAATGTGTCGGATGCCCAGAGGCTAATTCCAAGGTTCACAGAAGAGGCTCGAGATGAGCTCTTCGATCATTTTGAAACCGTCGCATCGGTGATGAAATGGCCTGAAGATAAATGGACTTAAGTTATTGCAGAGTGTATTGATTGGGAATGGCCGCAGTGCATACCTTTCCTTATCTCAAGACCAGAGGAAGAAGTATTAAGAAGTGAAGAGGAGCGTACTGCAAGTGTATCAGATGACCCCTGAATATTATAAGGAAAATTTCCAAAGTTTGTGGAAGAACGAGGAAATGACTTTCCTGGACTATGCTTATCAGGTACAATGATAGCTAAAGTCATCAGCTAGTGTGATGGGGACCTCTGAATGGTGATTCCTAAGTTGTGCCGTTGGTGCGTTGAGTAGGGGGCGCAGCTTGAACTACCCCCCAAACCAGGTTTGAATTACAATTTGGAATATATTAATCAAACTTGTGATAAAAGTTTTGTTTTGGCACTGTGACTACAGGTGTGCCATTCTTAAATGGTGCAATTGGTGCAAAACACATTTAAGAAGAGCCTAAATGAGGCGCTAGTGTCTCATTCAAATCACAATTTGAGTACATCAATGAAAGTTTGTAGAAATATACCTGATGAAAGATCAGTACTTCTTAAGAGTCAAATTTGGTGCAAAACCCATTTAAGAATGATCTTAAGAAGACGCTATTTTTTGCACATTTAAAACATGTCTTATGTACATTAATAAAGCTTTATAGAAATATCCTTTGGGCCTTCCTGATGAAGGATCATCAGTTTTTAAGTGTTGAATTTAGTGCAAACCCATTTAAGAACGGCCTAAAGAGAGTGCTATATTAGCACATAGTGGATTAGAATTATTTCCTAGCTCTGTGACTTCTTTATGTACTGTGAATAAGACTTCGTGAAAATATTTGTTTTATGTGATATAGAAGAACAAAGGAAATGAAAATTTATATATTTAAGTATTTATTCATACTAGAAAAGGTGCACTGTTGAAGAGTGAATACATGAAAAGGTGCACTGGTGAAGAGTGAAATATATTATGTGTCTATACAATTTGATATCTATTTATGGTATTTTCCTGGATATCATAATTTAATATCTTATCTAACTGATGAATTATTACTTTTTAAAATCTATTTCACACATTTTGCAAGGCAGTAGTAGTAGTAGATATGGTAAAATATTGCTATCTAATAATATGCTGTTATAGTTGATAGCACTAACATGTCTATTTGCAAGTGATTATGTTCTTTGAAACCAAGCCTGCCTTTTGATAGACACTCATATTTATCAGTGTACACATACATGTATTGCATTTGCTATAAATCTATTGCTAAAGTTTATAAGATGAAACACGAACTCTCTCTCTCTCTCTTTCTCTCTCTCTCTCTCTCTCTCTCTCTCTCTCTCTCTCTCTCTCTCTCTCTCTCTCTCTCTCTCTCCGTACACCCTTTTTCACTTGAAGATGCAATGTCCAATTCATCCGCCTCCTCATTGTACAATGCTTCTAAATCTTCTGTCTCTGGGATGAGGTATTCAGGAAGCTGCTCCCCTTCGAACCAAACTGGTTTGTAATGGCCTTCAACCAACTGACAACCATTTTATTTTCAGAGGGATGCTGCTCTAAATGATTTTGATCTGCTCTTGTCTTCATGTTAGCAAGAGAGGAGGTACGTTTAATGTGAGGACTGAGCTCGTCTTCGCAAGGTGGTAGTCTACTTTTATCTATCCCCTTCAAATTGGATAGTAGGTGTTTTCCATTTCTCTCTGGTCCATAAGTTTTCATAAACTTCTCATACCTCCATTCATTCAGTTTAGTGTTTGCTCTATCCTCAGCTCCATACATTGTGGCCTTGAACTCTGAAGAGCTTCTTTCGTCGTGCTAGAAACTGTAGAGCTCATTGCCATTACTCTGAAAGTCTTCTGATAGTCAGGTTGCTTTTCTAAAGTTTGTAGATCCCTGACCTTCCCTTTTCTGACAAACGCCTATGTATAGTCTGATCCCGTGAAGACATGGAAAGCTGACAGCGCTGCACAAAGATCTGGTCCTGGCTCCTTCTATATTCCAGTCAGGATGACGTAGCAATGATTGTTCTTTGAAACTGTTCCAATATCCATCCACAATGGTAACTGAAATATATTGCAGTGGTACAGTAATATCACTGCAATATCTGTGTCGGATGCCCTGACCACTATATGTCCATTCTCACAATCAGCTGATAAGGAATGCAGACAAATCTTTGTGTCAGCCTCTTTATGGTTTTTCTTTAATCCATGCACTGTATTTCGCTGAATCATAGCCCCTGTCACCTGGAACTTATAACATTCCCCTTGGACATCTAGAGAGACTTCCCGATCCCCAAAAATGTTAGCAAACGAAGAGGCTTGCCATTCATTGGCAAGAAACTGAGGTAGCTGCTTCTTGAGGGACTTGGACATTAGGGCATTGTTTAGATTTGTTGGCACTCGTCTCTGCTCTGACCCTGTGATGATGAAGGTTCTGTTGTCAGATCCCCGCCTGTCTCTTTCAATGTCCTTTTTTGAAGGCTGCGAATAGTCATCAAAGGCTGTGTGTATGCATTTGACTGACGTTAAAATCTTGGCAAGAATACTTCTGGCTAACCCTCTGTATGAGGGGGGAAAATTGGTGGCAAGATATGTAAGAGGAACTTTCCATCTCTGATATAAGCACTGAGTTCTTATTGGCTGCTGTTCAAAACCTTTCACTTTACTCTCAAATTTATTAAAGAGGGCACTCTTATTGGTCTTTGACATTACTTCTTCAGGGCTGGCCAAGGAAAGAGGTACTGGAATCAATGGGTACTGGAGAATATGCTGCATGTCAAGTCTCTTCTTAGTGGACATTACAAGGAGACCTCCCATCAGAGCACATGATCCTTTAAGCACTGCAACTTTCGTGTTCATTGTCTGACGATTGCTTGCACAGCCATCTACAAAGGTTTTCTGCTTTTCCTTCTTTATTGGACTTTCAAATTTATTTGGATCACTCACACAAGCCTGGATAATTCCTTGTGTCTAACTTTGGTACATTGAGGAGGCTTTCATGGATTTCATCACTAGTACCTTTTCCTGTGGAAATATTGTATAATACTATTGAAGCGCCCTGGGTTTCAAATGGATTGTTCGTATCTAAGATTTGATGATTTTCTAAAGTTCCTCATTGTTACATTGAATTCGTCTAGGCCTAAGTTCTGTAAGACATCTTCTTTGCTAATCAATCCTTTCATCTCTTGCAGCTAAATAATGAACAATGCTCGGGTACCCTTTATTACCATCCATCTGAGGCGAGCAGAGTAGTCATTAGGGAAAGAGGGGATTCCTGTTAGTCGAGATGCTGCGTCAGCATTGACAGTTTGTCCAGTGTCAAATCTACAAGAAATCTACTAAAATCATGTACTGTCCTTTACACTGTGAATACACCCTGATTAAGTATCTCTCTAAGGCCAGGATGAGTCTCATCAATATTCAATAAGTCCAATTGGTATTTTGTTAACCACCGGGAATAGTTGATGTGGCCTGTGGCAAAGAACAGGTCATTGATCGGTGTTAATGTGTAGACAAAGAGCTGGATGTTATTTGTCCGGATAGCTCTTTCAAGTTGGTGAAATATATTAATGTACTCCACATATATCATCCAGAACTTTGCAGTGTATCCATGAGCTCCTGAAACAGTTGCCTTGGTGAATTCAGAATACTCTTTCAAACATATCTCAAAAAGATCTGTACTGATCACCAGCTTAAGCCCATGTTCTTCTGTATTGGTATTTTTTTTTTCATAATAGATATCAGGGTATGAAGCTCTTCTCTGTAATCACGTGTCTCTAGAAAGGCTTTAGAATGCAGGCTTTTTAAGGCAAGGCCAAATAGAGGATGGAGCCTCTTGCATTGGTTGAAGTGTTTTCCTGTGAGGAACCCAATCAAAGAACCTGGTTCAAGGACCCAGTCTCTTATTTGTATGTCCGGTCCTCCTAATTCTGCTATGAGTTTTCCATGGGCCTTAGATCATCTGTTACGTTTTTTTTTTCTTTTTTTTTTTGTGTCATTTAATAGCTGCTTGGTTGAGGAGTTGTTCCTCAGACTCTGTGTAGTCATAAGCCATGCAAATGGAAACATCAGCAATTACAGTTGTAAAAAATCCTACCTAATTTCTTAAATACTAGATGCTGGACCTTGATTTTGGACCCCAACTTATTGTTTGCAACAAACTGTGCATTTTCATAGGAGACTCATCAGCAGATAAATAAAACTCCAAATAACGATAATACACAGATATCAACAGTTCTGCACATTTATCAGCAATTGTAAACATCTCGACATATTGAGATTTCTTACAGCCATTATAGTGTTTTTCTGTGGAATGTCATCTTTTTTCTGTTCATTACTTCAAGTTCTATTGGCTGCAAGCAAGAATGCACCCTTGCTTGAAAGACGATACTTAGCTTCTTTTGCCACTAGGTCTACACAAACAACCTTCGCAAGGACAGCTGTATCCTGAAGTAGTTTAGCAGCCCAAGGCAATGATATAAACATACCAGTTTATACCCTTCTTAACTGGCTAACTTCCATACAAAGCAAAGTTGCCACTTTACTGGTATAATGTAACACTAATTTTTTATAATCACGAGCCCCTGACCAAAGGCACAATTAGTACTATTATTTTAAAATTGTATCGCTTATATATTCAGTGAAACAACAGTAGTGATAAGAGCTCACAATATAGTGGTGTGGCACACGTGGAGGAGATGACATGAGTGAATATGTAGGGCTAAAGAAAGTAAATAATAACCTTTTCAATGTGCTGATAATAACATCCTCTCTATGCCATTCTTAAATGGTTTTTGCACTAAATTCGACTCTTAAGAACTTTTTCAGAAAGGACTAAAGGATATTCCTGCAAAGTTCCTTTAACCACCTATACTAATTGATTTACACTGGCTGCCGATTAAAGCGAGAATTGAATTTAAAATCTGTACAATAACCCACCAAGTTATCAGAACTGGTCGTCCAAAATACTTAAGAGAATTGCTACATATTGCGCAGCCAACAAATCGTGTCGACACGAGAATAGTTACAGATGGCTTCAAACTGTTGGAACCTAGATTCATGTCTACTTTGGGCTCCATAGCCTTTAAGTATGTGGCCCCGAGACTATATAATAAGCTCCCACGAAACATTCGAATTATTGAAGACATTAAGGCTTCCAAGAGGAAACTGAAGACTTTCTTATTTCATGAGTCTTTTGGCAGGGACGATTTAACAGTAAATAAACAATATGTGACTTGAAAAGATAAATACTGTGAACGAACAAGGTAAAATGACAGTGAAGGTCCTGTAGAGAGTGGGGTTCCCCTGCTGTATGGGACCGGAAAAGCAGCCATCAAAGTAAAATTAAGTAATGTACATAAGACATGTTTTAAAGGCGCATAAAACAGGCAAAAATTAGCACTCATTTTAGGTCGTTCTTGAATGGATTTTGCACTAAATCTGGCACTTAAGAATTACTGATCATTCATAAGGAAGCTCTAAGGTATATATCCACAAACTTTCATTGATGTACTCAAACTGTGATTTAAATGTGGCCCTTCCTAAATGCGTTTTGCACCAATTGCGCCATTTAGGAATGGCACAACTGTAGTTACAGTGCCAAAACGGAACTGTTATCACAGGTTTTTATTGATGTACTCCAAATTATTATTTAAATCTGCTTTGGGGCAGTTCAAGCTGTGGCCCCTACTCAACGCACTAACGGCATAACTTAAGAATGACCATTCAGAGGTCCCCTTCACACTAGCTGATGACTATAGCTATCAAACCTCTTGTACCCGAGATGTAATGCAAATCTCTGTGAGCTCCTGGATTGATACATAGGACATGTGATTTGGCTTAGAAAACAAGCTTGTTGCATATGCAGATGATGCTACACTCTTTGCATCAATTCCATCTCCTGAATGTAGATCTGGGGTTGCTGAATCCTTAGAGATCGAGCTTAAATCAGTTCATGGTACAACTTATGGAACATGAAGTTGAATCCTAACAAAACTCAAAGTATGATTGTAAGTAGGTCACGGACAGTGGCTCCTCAACATCCGGATCTCAGCATTGATAATGTTTTTTTTTTTAACTCTGATTAACTCTTAAAATTTTAGGCATTATTCTCGACATCAGATTTACTTTTGAGAATCACATTAGGTCTGTGTCTTCTTCAATTGCAAAAAAAATTGGCTTATTGAGAAAGTCTTATAAGATTTTTGGAAACCATTCTATTCTGAAGAAGTGTTTTAATTTTTTCATTCTACATTGTTTTGAGTATTTCTCCTGTCTGGTCTAAAGCTGCTGATTCTCGTCTTAATTTGCTGGACAGGAACTTATGGTCTATTAAATTTCTAATTCCTGATCTAGATATTGTTCTCTGGCACCGTCGTTCAATTAGTTCACAATGCATGTTGCATAAAACTTTTCATTTTTTTTATCATCCTTTACATTCAGATCTTCCCAATCAGTTCCTTCTTGTTCGTTATACCAGTCATGCAGTTAATTCTAATAGTCAGGCCTTTTCAATCATGAGGCTCAATACTACACAGTGTTCTAGAAGTTTAATTTCAACTATGACCAAGTTGTGGAAGGATTTTCCTAATTGGGTAGTTGAATCGGTAGAACTTCAAGAGTTCAAACTTTCAGCAAATATTTTCATGTTAAATAGGCTGACATAAGTCTTTTTATAGTTTATTTATGAAATATAATTTTTGATGTTACTCTGTTTAAAATATTTTATTTCAATTGTTCATTATTTCTCATATCGTTTATTCATTTCCTTATTTCCTTTCCTCACTGGGCTATTTTTCCCTGTTGGAGCCCTTGGACATAAAGCATTTTGCTTTTCCAACAAGGGTTGTAGCTTAGCTAGTAGAAATGATAATGATAATAGAAACAAAGGAAAGAGAAAAGAATATCTTTAAGATTTCAAACTGGAAGAAAAGGCAAAGACAGGATTTGGGGTAACTGGCAATCATTAGGGATAGAGAAGGAATATATATTGCACAGGGAGGATGAAGAGAATATTTTGAACAAATATTGAATACTGCAAATGAGAGAGAAAGGAGCTAGGAGAGGTACAAAGGGTGGAGTGGCCAATGATGGAGATAAGCAATACAGAAGTTAGGCGGGCATTGAGTAAGGTGAAAAATTGTAAAACACCTGGTCCATCACAGTTTCAAATTAAAATGGTCATTATACTAGCTACAGAGGGGAAGGAGCAGTGATGGATTTATTAATGGCAATATTTGAAGAGGAAATAATACCTAAAGACTGGGAGGAGAGTCTAGTGGTATCTATATTTAAGCAGAAAGGTGACATCATGAAATGTGGTAACTACAAGGGAATTAAATTACCAGAGCATGGTTTGAAAGATTTTGTGAAGGTATTAGATGAGAGATTGTATAGATTGGGAAACAGCAGTATGGGTTCATGGAGGAGAGAAGGGCTATAAATGCCATATTTATAATGAGACAGTTTCCAGAAAAGAGGCTAGAGGGAAACCGAAAGCTCTTTTGTGCTTTTGTAGATCTAAAGATCTAGAGAAGTGATGTTTTGGTGCTTGATGGAGAGAAAAGTCTTGGAAAAGTTGGTTAGAATGGTAAAGCTGATATACAAAAGAAGAAGTAAACAAGTAATAACAGCTGTTGGAGAAACAGAAACCTTTGAAGTTAGTGTTGGATTGCACTAGGGGTCAGCATTAAGCCAGTTTTTATTTGTACTGGTCTTGGATGTGTTAAGTGATGCAGATGATTTGAGGATTACCGCTGAAAAGGAGGAAAACTTACGGAGAATTGTTGTAAAGTGGCAAGCGATTTTTAAGATAGATAGCTTGAGGCTAAAGGTGGACTAAACTGAAGTTATGGTGAGCAGTAAGGAAGGTAGAGGCAGGATAGCCATACATGAAAGTACTGGCTCGGTTATAAAGCAGGGGGAACAATTTAGATACTTGGGATCTACTTCAATAGGAGGGAGGATGTAAGGCTGAAGTTGAGAATAGGATAAAAACAGCCTGTGGGAAGTGGATGGATGTAGCAGGAGTAGTATGTTATTATAAAATGCCTATAAAGCTAAAAGTAAAGATCTATAGCACAGTAATAAGACTAGTGTTAATGTATGCATCAGAAATGTGGTCTCTAAGAGGAAAAGAGGAAGCAAAGCTAGAAAGAATAGAGATGAGAATGTTGAAGTAACTTACGGGAATATCACTGCTCGAAAGATTGGAAAATGATGAAAAATGGCAGATTAGTAAAGACTTCAGAGGTGATAAGCATGTCACTACTGAGATTGTGTAATCACGTTGTTGAGGATGTATGGTGATGAGGGAGTGAGGAGGGCTTGGGAGGAACTTGTTAGGGGGAGAAGATCGAGAGGGAGGCAGGGAATTAGATGCGAGATGATGTGAAGTATGGTATGGAGCAAAGAAGTTTGGTGGAAAAGGAAGCCTTTTATAGAAGGCATTGGGTAGGGCTCATCAGGCAACTGACCCCTTAATGTAGGGATAACGGTAGCAAAGCAGAAAAAGTTATTTCTGAGTGTACATTCCGGGATACCCCCTCTTATCAGGGTATGACTACTCCCTCTTCCCAATGAGCGTGGCAGAAAAGAAATATATATATATATATATATATATATATATATATATATATATATATATATATATATATATATATATATATATTTGTTCCAACACAGAGACTTACTATACATTTGTCTGTGAGTATGTATATATTTATATATTTTTATTTATTGCCAGACATTACTCTTTATCATATAGGGTAGAATCAGATGACAAAATTTTTCAACATTTTACATAATTCAAAAATAGATATGAGCTTTTGGCCAAATGCAGCACCTCATTTTAATAGTCAATGAGCCAGACCAAATTTGACTACCAAATTAGTGAACAGATCCAATCATGATTCTTGGTTAGCTTGATGTCTTAAGTATCCAAAAACAGGGCTTGGACATTTCAGTTTGGTAGCTCTGTGCCCGAGTGGCGGCCATCTTTAAAAATGGCCGCCGTTTTCGAGCTCTATGGTAGGTGTTATAAAATCTGCCCATAACTCTGCACCACACCAACTAATTTTTATGAAATTACTCTTATTTTAGTCAGAATTAAATTCCGCAGAGACTCATGTATAATTTATGTAACTTTATTTCTACACTCCATTCTGAAATATACGTTTTTATGCCAAATTCTGCGTTTTTTTGACAATTTTTTTCACACTCATCTAAGGAAGTTTGCCTCAGCTTAGGAAATTGACACCAAATGATGAAATTTGTTTTTGAAATACCTAGAAGGATTCATACAGCACCAATAAACAATAGGAAATGATCAAGTTACCACTCACGTGACTCAGGGATGCACGTGAGGCAACACCTATCGCACTGTGTATCCTAAAATCTGCATTTTTAAAAGAAGTACTTTGGACACAAGCAAATGCACCGACTACTTAATATGTCACCTGAACACAATGAGCCACAATTTATATGGAAACTAAACAGTCAAAATGCCCTTAAACATTTGTAATCTTGTAACTGTCGATGTTTCCTATGGGGAATCTACTCATCATCAGAGTCACTTTCATCCATGTCTGGAACTATTTCCAACTCCTCATCATCTTTCATATTGTCACATTCCTGCAATTTACAGGCTGGTGTGCAGGGTAATCCATTGTCAATGCATGCACAACTGCCAGATTTCCATGATCTAACACATTTGCATGACATCAGTGAAAGCACTATATCAGGTGCTGGTGCTCCAGCTATTCATTCAATGCCAATTTGCTCATCCCCATCAACTTTCCATCCATGTCCGTCTGTAGGATCTGGGATCGTTGGTGAGTTTTCAAGGCTTTGTCTCCATGTGGCTGCTTGATAATTGGCCCTTTTGGTGTGTTGTTGAAGAGCATCCTCACAAGGAGGCAGTTGTCCTGAAGACACATCACCATTTCTGGTCCTGAATATTTCATATCTCAGATCCTTTACAGTTGTGCTCTTTGCACTGCGCGAATACATGGTGCAGGCAAATTTTTCTTGAGTTAAAAACAGTTCATCTGCAACACTCCATTCTCTCACTAGAAGAGAGAATGCTTCCTTAAATCTATAATTTGAACGAATCAAGTTAATTGCTTTGATCTTCCCCTGGCCAGAAAAAGCACTTACAGAATTATAGCCAGTCCAAGCATACACACCCAACAAAGCAGTGCACACATCCCTGCCAATGGTAGTTAGTTGTCAGTCTGGAGATATCAATTATTATGATTTTGTTCTTCTTTCCTCATCTCAGGAATAAGTGTCCACCTATATTAGCTTCGAGAGCTAAAAGCATCACAAACACGTCAGTATCTTCTGAAAGGACTAGCACATGGTTGTGTGTGCCTGCTGCATGCTTTACATGGAGTGCAAGTCTCATATCCGCTTCTTCATGAGAGGATGCCAGCTCTGGAACCTCTCTGATGCCATCCTTTGTAATTTCAAAACACTGTTCTGCAACAGTTACGAATAACTTAATTTCACCAAGGCGTTGTCTCACCTCCTCCTCCTTCCAGCTTTCTGCCAGAAACCTGGTCAGTCTGTTCTTGCATTCCGTGCTCACAAGAAGGAGTTTCCAATTCTTAATCCGGTGTCCCGACCTCATATCATGGAAAAGCAGACTGTCTTTGGCTCCTCGACTAACCCTTTCAGCATTCTTAATTGAATATTCAGTGTACACATCAAATACCACATCAACTCGTTGGCTTTTGCAGCTATGATTCAGAATGCTTTTAAGGATCTGCTCAGAAAGTTCTCCAAATGTAGAATTTTCTCCATGAATTTTCTAAACTATTCCCATAGCATCAATGATTGCTGCCCTTGGACCACTTGGTAAGTCAACAAAAGCAGCTTGCTTTTCAAGATGTGAACTTAGGTTTGCTTTTGCAGTTTTCTTAAGAGTTTGGGACCTAGAGGGTAACATAAGACCTCTTTCATGTCTAGTTTCCTACTTAGCGCTATGAGTAGCATGTGACCAAACACACGATAGTCCGCCTTCAGTACTATTTCCTTGTCTGTTCCTTTAATCACGGTTCCTTTCTTTCAATTTGTGCTTTTTGATGGGATCATAAAACCCAATACCTTCTAGTTTCACTAGTCGTGCAGCATAAGCTGCTTCCCCCTTTTCATGAGCCTTCAGCAAGTCAGTCGCCACCTCAAGGGGTGCCACTAGGCCAGTTGAAATGCTCATTTGGATCACCGCAAAATGGATTGGTCCAAGTGTTCTCAAGCAATTCAAGAATAGATGACACATCACTCTCATCTCGCTTTATACGGGATGTTTGGAGGTCTGGGTGACTGAACCGTGGCTTCTGTACCTCGATAAGGTCTCGAAGTCTTTTCAAAACCTCTGCTCTATGTTCTGTCGATAGATACTACCTAGAGACTGCAGCTGGCTTCAAGCTGAACCCCTTTGTTCCGCCACTGGTCTGCATATACTTGTTTACAGTCTCTTCAAGCTTCTGGTCTATAGGGAGTCGAGCAAATGGGTTTGATTCACCCACCTGCACAGAGAACCCCCTATTTAGAAAATGGCTGTAGAGTTCCTGTGAAGTATCCTCTATCGATGTCATCTGCAAGATGTGTACAGGAAGATACCGAGCATAGTTTGTTTTATCTACCGCAAAACACCAGGGTATCATTTTCCGTATGCTAGCCAGGTGGAGGTACCAATCACCCTCTCGATCTGCTCGTATTAGTCCAAGGAGAATTTCAACCAAGTCCAAATAAATCATCCAGAATGAAGCCAGTTGTCCACTGTTGTATCGCAAATCATCCATGTACATGACGAAAAGGTCCAAAACTCTCCTGTGTATTTCTTCATTTAGAAAAGATGCTTGTGTTGCTTCACACGGATTTTCGTGCACATCATTCACCAGTCTCAAGGTTTCATCAAGGTTTTGGCAATCTTGACTATGGTTAGTCTACAATCATTCTAAGAACTGTGCCCATGCAAGCCTCATCAAAGCCTCGTACACCAGCTTGTGAAGTCTCACTCCCCTGTTGTACTGTTTGCCTTCTAACACTTTTTCAGCTGATCCCTCAGCTATGACCCCTGATTCTATTGCTAAGTCTTGGAGTCCAGCATCACGGAATAACTTGCCAATAATTGATAACAAATTACAGATGATGTGAAAATTCCCCATCATTGGGATAATAGTTTCAAACTTGAATTTACGATTCCAGGCGACTTCTGTCAGCTTGGCATAAAGTGCCTGATCAGCAACAACAGCAATCTTTTCAAGTGACAAAGTTTCTTGAATGGAAAGGGCATTGCATAGAATTTTCTGTGTCATTGAAATATCTGTTGCTGGGGCATTTATGGTGGCCAAATATCCAACTTTGTCTGCACTGACTCTAACCTGATCCCTTGTTTGGATATTGAATCCTGTCCAAGAACTTATATTTTGGTGTGAAGACTCATGCAGGCGAGCTAAGATCCAGGGGAGATTGCATTGCTGTGAACTTTTCACAGCATTCTCGAACTGTAGTGAAAGATTTGGTGCTTTCAGAGGAGGTGGTGATTCTTTCTTTGCTGAAATATAGAGTGGCAGAGGTTCCAAATTTGTCTCGACCGTGCGTCGTTTATCCTTCTTGTTCAGAAATGGTACTGGTACTCTCTCTGGTGCACAAGATGAAAATGCTGGTTGAACAATGATGCCATTCACACGATGTGAAGTTCCTGCACCACTCGGTGTTTCTTCCAGTGAGTCAATATTATCATATGCAAGTACTGTAGGGATTAAAGGATGTGTACCTAGAGGGAGAAGTGGTGCCCCTTCGTCCACATTGCTCAGCTTCTCGATGCAAAGGGCTGTATCAATCTCCTCTAGGCGAGTGTAAGAGCAACCATGACCAAGTTGATTCAAAATGCGAATGAGTTCAACATTACCAGATAGAGTCTAGATTACCCAAGGCAGGAGGACATGTTTTGGCGTGATGACTTGGCCATTGGTTACAGCATACAGAATGTCCAGACCTAAAGACCATGCCAGTCTATTGATTCGAGCAGAGGGCAAAGACTGTTGGCCACCAATGAGGATCTGCAAAAAGTGAGTGAGGCCTGCCGGTAGATCGATGTATTTCTCTGTCAGTTCATCCGGTTTTGGAGGCCAAGTCTGTTCCTTCATCTCATTTCGCACCTGGTCACGTAATATGACAGCTGTTTGAATAATCCTCTGTTCACATTTTTGCCCTCGACTCAGCTCTGCCAAGTCACATTTCAAGTCTAGATAGTCACAAGCAATAGTGTCCGTAGTAAGTACATGGGGAGGAACGTAAACCCTTCGCTTATGTGTAAAAAAAATGCAATTTATCGCCAAATTCTGTCTTGAGATTGCGACTGAGATGATTCTTTGTTGGATAGCGGACTTCTACACCCTTTTCATTTAAGAGAGACCCTAGTTTCGAAGTAAGGTCTGTAAGTGGAATGATGAGGGGTTTTAAAAACAGATCACTGCGGAAGTACTTGTACAAGTTAACCATAGCACCATAAACTTCACTTTTGTAGGTATTTTCAGTTTCTTCATCATTTATGTCCACGGCAGGGTGTTCTTTCACGTACGCTTTATAGCAAGAGGCATGGTAATAGGCCTGAGCCACAACTATATCCCTTGAAGTAACTGACAAAATCCTTACATCTAATTTAAGAGTTGCAGCATCGCGAATTCGTACATCAGCACGCAAATCCACAGCCTGAAATAATTTTTTCACGAGTTTTCGAACCTTTTGTATATTTTGATTTCTTTTCACAAAATATGCAAATCTTTTCATATACACGTGATGTATTGGATGTCCCCTGGCATTTCAAATGTCTTGATTCTTTGTCCTTTTGTTCATTTGTGTCAGGATAAGTTGCAAGCTTTGCAAACGCTTTTTTATGCATGAAGTCTGATCTACAGCTACTATGGTACAGAATGTTAGGCAGTTAAGTCATATCATGACTGGCAAGTTTCATTATTGGTTCAAACTGTCGAATTTTTGCTGCTTCATAGAGTGTTTTCCAAGAGGAAGCAATTGTCAATCGAACAAGTTCATCAGGCATAGCTAGCTTTCCGCATATAATGCAAGGAACCTTCTCAAATTTTAGTCTTTTCTATTTTGGTTCAGTCATTGTGATGCCATCTCATTGATTGGAGAGAATTCCCTGTAACAAAAGGAAGAGTTTACTGGCACTGAAGGCGTAATTGTGGGCCCTACAAATTTCATTCTCTGAACCCCTAACATGTGAAGGTTTTAAGGAAATGCATACATCTTTTAGTGTCTGATACACACACTGGACACTACTATACTTACTTGATGTTTTTACAATGGACCTTCCTTCTGATTTTCCATTGTTTTACAACTAAAAATGCAGTGAAAGTTAATGAAGTAGTGACACCTATCAGTGACATGCAGTACTAGTTCACAGGTGTATGAGGGATAAAAATGTCAGGCTTACCTTGTTAGGTTAGTGAGGTATAAAACTGTTATAAAATTGTTTTCCCTGAATACATGTAGATAGCCTAACAACAAACAATATATTATAGGACAAGACAAGACAGCATTTCATGGAAGATGCCCAAGATATTTATTTTTAGTGAAATTCTGAAAATATGAGGGTGTGGATATCAGGGTGGAATACCTCCTCCCTCATGAAAGAAACTCTTTGTAATATAGTCATTGGTAAATTCTAATTTCTCTAGATATTTTAAGCAAGAAATCATCATATGGTGGCAATTTCCTAAGCTGAGGCAAAGTTCCTGGGATGCATGTGATAAACATTGTCCAAAAACACATTATTTGACATAAAAAGGTACTTTTGGGAACAGAGAATAGCAAGGAAATTACGTGAATTATACAGGAATATCTGGAGAATTTGATTCTGAGTACAATAAGAGAAATTCCATGAAAATTGGTTGATATAGGGAGAAGTTAAAGCCAAATTTCTAAACACAGATCATAGAGCTCGAAAACAGCGGCCATTTTTAAAGATGGCCACCATTGGAGCACTAAGCTACCGAACTGGAATGTCCAAGCCCTGGTTTTGGATACTTCAGGCATCAAGCCAACCAAAAATCATGATTTGAGCTGTTCACTAATTTGGTAGTCAAATGCCAAATTTTGAGTTCTGGCTCATGGACTGTAAGTGTCATTGACAGGGGGAGCAAGCACTGGGGAACGTAATGGAATATGAGGATAAGTGCAGAAAACCTCAAAATCAGGCTGTGAGTAGCAAAATATTTGCATAGAAGATGCAACATTAATTTGGAAATAAGAATGTTACAAACCCAAGATCGTCAATAAGGAAATCACATCACTGCCCAGCATTAAAAAAAAATAAAGTAAGGAACAATCAATAGATAACAAAAAACAAAGGATAAATAACAAAGAAAAGTGAATAAGATAAATAGCACATGATATACGAAGTAAGACTCACGAAAAAAAAAAAAAAAAACTTAACCTAATGAATGCAATTTCACCCTCATTATTGAAGTAGATTTGTCAACACTTTGAAAAACATAAAAAACGGTGAGACACTATGAAGGAAGAGACTGAGAAAAGATCTCAAAGCAAACTAAACCGTTGAAGAAAGTCATTGGCCATCAGTTTTACCACTAATCATTCAAGCAGTTCTTCACGATTTAATAATTATCGTTTATCATCTTGCTGTCTAACATTTTGTCTTTTGCCTCAGAATGAATGTTTAGGGTTTTCTCTCAGTTGAAAGTGTGTGCTGAATGGCACTCTAGACCCTATTTCTGGGCGTCATGGTCCAGTTTCATAAATCCAATCCAATCAATCATATCTAAAATTTCTGTGGAAAAATCTTCCCTCTCCTGAAATAGATTTTTATCATTGCCTCAATTCATTTCACACTTGGTGCTATGCTTGTATCTGCTCTTTTATATCTATTTGCTTGCTCATCAATCAATGAATATGTACACATATGTATTAATATTACATATGCAAGGGTGATAAAGGCGATAATAAACATCATTAGACATGTGAAAGAGCATGGCAAGAAGTATATTGAGAAGTAAGACAGATACTGGGACTCATAGGGTATACATTTAGGATTCTGAAAGGAAGTGAGTTCAATGATTCAATATTTGATGTGATAAAGTTATGTGAAAAGTTAGAAAATGTAGTAATTGGACCCAGGAAAGGCTTATTATAGAGGCAATGGGGAAGGTGTCAAGAGTTTGTTTTGAGTGATAGGTTGCGAAGTACAGAAAAAAACTTTTATGTTTAAAGGAAGTGTGTGTTCAAGTAATTAGGCAGGGGAGGGAATGGTTTGGTGGGAAAGGAAGTTTGAGAGAAAGATGTGTTATGCCTCTATGGCTGTTCATCTTTCTGGATGGATTGATTTAAGAGGAAATAGAAAAGACTGTGAATGTCGGTGCGAAGTGCGGAGATATAGAAATAAGTTGTGAATGGGATGTGGAATGGCTAATGTTTATTTTTGGCACTGTGCTGTTTGTGGAAAGTGAAGAGAAACTGCAGAGGCTAGTAAGAATGATTGGAAGTCTCTGTAAAAGGAATAAGTTGAGGGTAAATATGAACAGATTTGAGGAAATGGAGATAAATAGAAGCGATGAAGATGAAATAATGAATGTTGGTATGTTGAAACCAAATCTTTGCTTAGATAGATTACTGTTAAAAGAGAGTACGAGGATAATTACGTAGAATAATCTTATACCAAGGGTTTTATTATCTGATTTAAGCTAATGGACAGTCTAATCATCATTTATAAACCCCCTAGAGACAGTCATCCTATATTGTTATTGCTTTGGCTGTCCATTGGCTTAATTCCAGTGCATATTTTATGGAAATTTCACTGGGGAATACTGTACTACCACCACCGAGCGGCATAGTCATGAGATATAATGCTAGGGCCTATTGGATAAGCCCTTTGTTCCCCTGGATGCCAAAGCTTAATGTGGGATTTGAAGATGATAGAATATGTTTCTACTATCAAAATTAAAACTGTAGATACTCAAAATTTTATGAGTAAGGAGGACAACTGCATACCCAAACTCTGCCCCCCCCCCAAAAAAAAAAATATATAAATAAAGCTATAGCAAATCTTATCCCTTGCCCTCCATCACAGTAATTGTTTTGTACAGCATGAATGACCTGTGAGTAATATTTCAATAATAAAGAAATTTATTTCACTTTTTAACTTTGTGGTATAATCTTTATTAAATTAATTAAAAAAACAAGAAAACTCTATTAACATTTACATTAGGGTTCAACTAGTATGAAATAGATAAATTTGAAAGGGAAAAACTTAAAATATTATGTAACTTTCCCTTTCTTCACGAAAATTTTTAAAATTATCACTATCATCATCTGCCTATTGATGCAAAGGGCCTCCATAGAGGATTCATTGGTTAAATTCATCAAAGGATAGACAGTTCTTTGTGATACACAGGACCTATCTAACTAAGGCAAGTGACCCTGCCGGACCATAAAAATTCTATTAAGATCATCTGTCAGGCATCAGGAGTAGTAACAGAGAAGACATCTTGTCTATCACATTAAACCCAATCTGTGACCCTGCTGCCAGTGACTTCATTGAGATTTATGCGGGCATTTCCTCCACACCCAAAGTTTTCGATGCTCCACCAAGTTGTTTCTCCCCTTATGTAAACGTTGATAAACATGTATTGTTAAGATATATCGCCTAGCACGGTATGTGAAATTATATAATATAGAAAATATTTTGATTTTTACATCATATACTTTCTTTAGTGAGATTTTTCTTAACCTCCCTAAAATTGTCAAACTACATTATACTATATAGGAAATATTAATGAATTGTGCTACATGCATCAAAAGAATAAAAATAAATACAGTATATGACAAGTTGATTTTAAATTATCATGCACTAAATTGAATAAATAATGATAAGGAGGCATTTAAAATCATCAAATATACTGAACATTTCTTCTTTATAAAATGCCAGTCTTCGTGTAATTTTTTGTCTGCTACTTTGTAACTACACCCTCTTCTTTAGAAACTACCACATCAGGTCTAGGGTTGTATACAACAGACTGGTAATGTCCTCTGTTCAGTAGTGTGCAAGGTGGCTGTAAGTGCTAACAGAGGGGCGAGGTGAATGCAAGCGAAGTTTATTATACAGATATCGATCTTATAAACAAGCAGTTGAGAGTAAGAATGTTACAAAAACTGAAAGAATCTTAAACATGCAATGACAAGATTAAACAGGTTTTCTATTATCAGTGCTGGAAAGAATGAGAGATAAAAAATTGCAATACCATTACAGTGTATTAGTGTGTATGAAACGTGTGTGGTATATGGCTCCCCTCCTAAAAAAGACATTCATGTGAAATAGGTGAACTGTAGGTGGGTTATCTTGTAGGAGACACGCAGGTTTTGGGCAATTAATGGAGACCCAATCTTTTTTGCCATGAATGGTAATTAAGAAAACCTTTGATGTGCAATGGATCACAAGGAAAGGGCCCATGTAAGGGGGCCTCAGTGGTGGCTTGGTAGTGTCATTTCGCAGGAAGACGTGTATTGCGGCGTATAAATCTTTTGGTATATGTTGCTTTGCTGGGGGCTTGGAAGTCTGGTAGCATGGAGTAAATTTTCCCACAATTTGACGTAGGTGCTGGAGATTGTCAGAGGAGGTTGCAGATGGAAAAAATTCAAAATGGACTATTAATGGGTAGCCATACACCATTTCTGGTGCTGAGACATCCAGGGTGTCGTTAGGAGCGGTCCCTAAACCCAAGAGGCCCCAGGGAAGCTGAGTAAACCAGCTGGAGTCATTGCAGTGAAACATCAAAGCTGCTTTGAGGGTGCGATGAAAATGTTCAACCATTCTGTTGGCTACGGGGTTGTAGGCAGTTTTCTGGTGTATGGTGATGCCCAGGAGATTTGCTAATGATGTCTACAATTAAGAGGTGAAAGTGGTAAACTTGTCAGAAGTTATATGCTTAGGGGTATCAAATCTCGCTATCCACCCTGAGAGTAAGATAGATGTACATGAGGCGGACGTTGCAATTTATATGGAAATATCTTCAGGCCAATAAGTGGAGCGGTCAGTAATGGTAAGCAGATAATGGTGTCCATGTGATGTGGATAGGGGACCTACTGCATCAACGTGAATGTAGGCAACATGACGCTGAGATTGCGGAAAGTTGCCCGCTCATGAAACCATTTGTCGATGTGCTTTTGAAGTGTGTTTATAGAATCTAGTGAGAAAAGATATAGAAAGTAATTAAATTCATGACTTTACCAAAAGAAATATTTTTAATACCTTTTTAATTAACTGTACCAAAGGTTATAATTTAAACCTAAGCCATGGTCTACTTATCAATAAAAATGTATAATACTCGTTTTTTAAATCACCTTCTATGGATCCCCTTTCTTGTATAAATGCAATATCCTTGTATTTTTACTCTCCATGTGAGTCCGATAATGAAATTTACAAGACGAAATTACTGACGTCAAGTGCTTTTACTTATTCTTTCGTTCCTATTATACATTAAAAAAATACACACACAAATATATATATATATATATATATATATATATATATATATATATATATATATATATATATATATATATATATATATATACTGTATATATATTTATATATATATTTATTTATATAAATATATATATATATATATATATATATATATATATATATATATATATATATATATATATATATATACTGTACACATATATACGTATACTACGAAAAACTACAGATTGTAATAGAAGAGATCCCAGAGAGAGATATGAAAATTGTTATAGGTGATTTCAATGCTAAAGTTGGAATGAATAATCAAAGTAGAGAGAATGTGATGGGTGTTGAGGGTGTTGGTGAAGTTGGAAATGAAAATGGGGCACATTTTATGAGTTTTTGTTCAACAAACAATCTTGTTGTTGGAGGTACTCTTTTTCAGCACAAGGATATCTACAAATATACATGGACTTCACCATGTGACAATTACAAAAATCAAATAGATCACATAGCCATTAGTAAAGAGAGAAGGAAGACTCTGAAAAATGTAAGAAGCTATAGAGGTGCAGATATTGGTAGCGATCACCAGCTTCTCATTGCCACACTGACATTAAAACTGAAAGCACCCATCAGAAACGTAGATAGAAGACCTAAGTTTGATACAACTAAGCTTCTAGAAAATGAGCAGAGAGAAACTTTTGCAATTAAATATAAGAATCAATTTACAGTCTTAGAGACTTTAAGAGACAAAGAGCAGACAACTAATGAAGAATGGTGTGATATTAAGAACTATATCAGTGAGGTTTTGGGACATACAGTTACAAGGAGAAAACCAAGGATATCAACTGATACTTGGGATACTATAGAAATGAGACAAAGAAAGAAAGTGATTGTTGAAAATTTTTGATGAAGTAATGAAACTCACCAGGTTGATCATGTTGAGTATTCCACTATTGATAGTGAAGTCCAGAGAAAAGCCATGAATGACTGGAGAGAATATTTAGACTGGAAAGCAGATGAGACTGAGAAAGCTATAAATTCAGGTAGTAGCTATTGTGTAAGAATTGCTCATAGAATTATTAATGAAACCTCTACTGGGGCCAAGAAAAAGAAGCATTTACTCATTAAAAAGAGAGATGGATCTGTTATAACAACAAAAGATGAAGAAAGGCAACATTAAATAGTACACTTTAGTGAGGTCATGAATAGGAGATACGAAGGAAAATATTTGATTGATATACCTGAACCTGATGAAGATCTCGATGAGCCCATGAATGAGTTCAGTGTGTTTGAAGTCGAATCTATCGTTAAAAAACTAAAGGGAGGGAAAGCCCCTGGATAAGATGAAATAACAGCTGAGATGATACTGGCCGAAAGTGGAGGGAATCCCAGAATACTTACAAGATTATTTTGTAGAATGGTTTGGGAAGAGGCAAAGCCTGATGAATGGGGGCTATGAATGTTGGTGAAAAAGGAAAAAAAAAAGAGATCTGACTGATTGCAATAATTACAGAGGCATCATACTTACGTCAGTTGTCATGGAAATATATAGTATGCTCATTCAAAAGAGACCCAAGAGAAAGATTGATGCTAATCTGAAATATGAACAAGCTGGATTTCGAAAAGGTAGAAGTTGTACTGACCCAATTTTCATTTTAAGACATGTTGTTCAGCAACTCGTAGAATATAGAAATCTGCTTTTGATGGCATTTGTGGACTATGAAAAAGCCTTTGATATTGCGCACCGGCCATTTTTGTGGAGAGTCCTGCATTATTATGGAGTTCGTCTTAAATATGTATATTTGATTAAGTCTGTTCATGAGCATAACAAGTTCAAAGTTAATGTTAGTGGAATCCTTTTAAATGAAATCCAGTTAACAGTGGAGCGCTCCAAGGGGTTATGTTGTCACCTATGTTGTTTATCCTCTACATGGATTTTGTAATGCATAGAGCAGTTGGGGATGATGGAGAAGGATTGGACTGGATTGGTAACAGGAAATTAGCTGACCTAGAGTATGGTAATGACGATGTCCCTATTAGCAGAACACAATAGGATTTGCAATGCTTGCTTAACATAATGCATGAAATATCACACGAGGTTGGGATCAAAATAAATAGAAGAAAGACAGAGATAATGAGAATGGAATATTCAATTGAAGATGAAATATCATTGGAAGGAGAAAGGATTAATGAGGTGGAATCTTTTAAAAATTTATGAACTATGATCTTTAGTATAGGATGTTAAAATTTGAGTATAATGAAAGATTGAAAAAAGCTAATCAGACAATGGCTAGGTTGAGTAAAATTTGTAAATCCAATCGCCTGAAATTACATATAAAAATCAAGCTATATATCAGTTTAGTAAGATCGGTGTTACTGTATGGGTATGAATCGTGGTATGGCAATGAAGCAATATCCATCAGAATTTGTAGATTTGAGAACAAAACCTCACAATAATATTGGGAGTTAAGTGGTAGGACAGGATTAGAAATGAAACTATAAGAGAGATTACTTGAGTGCCATAAGTCGATGAAATCGTGCCTTGGGTAGGCCTTTCACACTCATTGAAAGAGATTAATTCCCTAAACTTTTAAAGGGGCTCCACAAGGAACTAGAAGAGTTCGAAGACCCAGGTCTACATGGCTGAGGACTATGAACCGGGAAGTAGATGATGAATGGAGAAGTATTGATTTAATAGCTAAAGATAGAGACGACTGGTGATATCTAGCCGAATCTCTTTGCGTCAATAAGAGTAGGAGATGATGATGATGATGATAATAATGATATATATATATATATACATATATATATATATATATATATATATATATATATATATATATATATATATATATATATATGTATATATATATATATATATATATATATATATATATATATATATATATATATATATAACATATATATAATTATATGTATTTATTTATATTTATATATATATATATATATATATATATATATATATATATATATATAAATGTATATATGTGTAAATATGCACACACACACACGCACACACACACATATAAATATATATATATATATATATATATATATATATATATATATATATATATATATATGTATGTATATATGTGTAAATATACACACACACACACACACATATATATATATGTATATATATATATATATATATATATATATATATATATATATATATATATATGCGCCTGCCTGTGTGTTTGTCGGTTTATAGGTAAATTTTATGTGAATTAATAGTTTAGTTATTGATGGTATTTTATTATGCTAGATGAACCTTCTGAAGTATTCGCCATAATCAATATGTTTTTCTTATAGTAAAACTATAACCCCCCCCCCCCCAAAAAAAAATAAGATACAGAGAAACTCAATAGGAAATATGCATGATGAAAAACCATTAGTGGTAGTCTATTTGAAAATACTTTTGTGTTTGGAATTTTACGCCTAGATTCATTACTGTCGAACCTTTATATTCATTTAGTGGCATGAATTATGAGAAACTAACGTCACAGAATGCATAGTCATGTAAAGCCTTATTGTTATATAAATCGATAAAGCATTTAACAAAGATCCATCATGAAATTAATGGTTCCACTGAGTAGTGGTTACTTGGTTGAAAAGTGATTGATATAAAAGAGGTGAAACACGTACAGTCTAGCTGACATAGCGTAGGATGCTTAAATGGAACTTAAACTTTCAGCTGAAGACTGTCATGTATAAAATATTCAACAAGAGAAATAGTTTTAAAAGGCACAACAACAAAATATGAATTATAAGTGAGGTTGAACGCAAAATGATAACTGCTAATGGACTTACTTACAGATCTTATTTCAAGTTCTACTTAGCTTTTTTAGAGTCTATGTTTTTGAATACTGACTACTTGAGATCGTATGAATATCACATATTTAGTTACAACTAATATTTTGAATTTTTTGCCGGCAGATTTTTTTCTACTGTATCCCAGGGCCAAATGTCTTTAAGCCTTATAATTTATTGATACAACAAATACTTTCTAAATAAACCTTGAGAAACAGTCAATGTTGTAAAACTTAGTTGATTGTCATAAATAACCTTTTTCATTTCGTATTTGATAGAGAGAACTATCAATTTTGAAAAAAGGGAAACCTGGACATTAAACAAAATTAGTTTGCATGATTTAATAAAAGTAGGCATTTCCACATCCGTTATGGAATCATGTGTCCTTAATCTGATCCTGATTTTATTGTTCATCTTTTGTCTAATGAGTGTGATCTAAAGTGGGTGCTAAAACTCCCAGTTTGTGTTTCATTAATTGTGTGATTGGCTATAAAGCTCTGAGTTCCATACAAGTGACAGATTTCAAGAGCAGCCTTGATAGGTGACATGTTTGAAATACTGATATAGAGCTACTCTTGTTGGAGTCATAATATCATTAGTATTTGATTTCTTAGTGAAGTTTTCTCTCTGAGTAAGATTAATGTTTTCAAATTTGATGT
Source organism: Palaemon carinicauda (assembly GCF_036898095.1). NCBI lineage: Eukaryota > Metazoa > Arthropoda > Malacostraca > Decapoda > Palaemonidae > Palaemon > Palaemon carinicauda. The sequence goes on from NC_090734.1 coordinate 68,419,399, forward strand.
TTCTGTCGCCTGAAAAATGGGAGGAAATGCACAAGAGGAAAAACAGAAGTTTTACTATTTTGCCAGATATTTTTGAAAGTTGTACTCTTGCTTAGGAAAACCACTGTAAAACAGTAACCCTGGACCATGATGTGTAAACATATGCATGTGTATATCTTCAGAAACTCAAGCCAGTTGATATCCTGTATTTCACATCTGAAATACCTTTGAGAATTTGAATATTTTGGGAGTCAAAGGAAGCTAGTGCTTCATAGATTACCAGTTACTGGAAAATTTATCATACTTTTTTTTTTTTACAAAGAGTTTTGTGGATTTTTATAGGCCTTTACTTTCATTTGATCCATACTGTCTTATGTAAATAGTTTACTGAAAGTTTCCCATAACAACTCTCGTCTGTTTTTGCTCAAGGCTAGGACCCATTCAGTGACAGGTCAAGTAATGCACATCCAGGATTTTGCTACTCAAGTCTACATGAGGTCAGGTGAGCCGCGGTCAGGTAGACCAAGGTATATAGAAAAGTAGATCAGGCAAGATAGGGAAACGGTTGTGGATTAAAAGACCAAGTCAAAACATTATTTTGTCTCTTAGGATTTCTTTTATAGTCCTTGATCTATAATCTGCTGAGATTTTCAGCATATAAGTAGTAACAGTCCAGTACAATGCCTCATTTACTATTATGTAGTCTTGCGGTAAACGTTTCTGTAAAACTGAGTTTCGTCTTCAATTACAACTGTAAAATAACAAAATAACCATGCCAAGAAAATGTGCTATTTATTGTTGTTGTTATAATACGTAAAAGAAAGTAAAACAGCTTAATCAAAGCATTCCTTTCTTTCGTTTACTGAGGGATGAAATCATGAGAGATAGATACAAGCATGTCGACTATCAGACAAGATCAATCCAGAGCATTCTGTGATTTGTTCTGTGCATTTCTACAAAGAAGATATTGCTGACGCCATGAAATCACGTCTCCTTGGAACAGAAAGACCTAAGAATTGACATATTTTGAAGCAGGAAGCTGTTCCCTCTCTTTCTATACCCAAAGGTAATTGTTATTTGCATTTATATCCCGTTGAAAACTAATTTGGTCAGGAAAAAATAACTGATTTCTATTAGGGCAAACAGTAAATTAGCACAGCATACAACCATGAGCTAATAATAAAATCAAAGTCAAATCTGTGGGAAGTGTGCTATAGAATATTATACTTAACGACCACTATAGTATATTTGATGTTTTGAGAGAAATATGTGTAATTCTTAAACCAATTTCATAATTTCTAGGCACCATGCTGTTAATTTTTTCTGTCCCTTTTTTGAACGGAACCCAAACTATATACAGTGGAACCTCTACATACGATTGTTCCAACATCCGACGTAAAATTCGATCGAATTCTCGTCTTGACTCCCGACGTCATGCTCCAACATCCGACGCAGACCATACGTGGTCGTGGTTTTTTGTTTATGCTGGTAGATGGCAGCACGTCGGAGGGACGCCAGTGAGGGTCGTGTCGGTCAGTTCTCTGTTCTCGTCTGCATTGTGTGGTTGTACCCTGTTCGGTCCATTATTAACAGTGCTTATTATCTTCCTTTTTTCACGTTTCATTTTTGATTTTACGTATAATCATGGGTCCCAAGAAGCTTGGTTTCGGTACAGGTATTAGTAGTGGTGAGAAAAGGAAGAAGGCAATGCTTTCATTAGAAGTGAAGCAAGAAATTATAGAAAAACATGAGCGCGGTGTGCGTGTGAGTGATTTGGCTAAACAATATAGCCGGAATATGTCTACGATCTCGACGATTATCAAGCCAAAGTTAGCCATTAAAGCAGTCAAACCATCGAAGGGCATCACCATTATTTCAAAACGTTTCAGCCCTACCCTGGAAGATATGGAACTCCTTTTCTTAATATGGATAAAGGACAAAGAGATTGTTGGCAATACTATTACTGAAACGATCATTTGTGAGAAGGCCAGCGCTATCTATCGTGACTTGAAGGCAGGGGACTCTGGGGTTGACGCGGGGGAGAGATCAACCAATCCTACGATGGAGGAATTCAAGGCGTCTCGCAGTTGGTTTGAGAAATTTAAGAGGCGGACCGGGATTCATTCAGTTGTTCGGCACGGAGAGGCTTCAAGTTTGGACACCAAGGCTGCTAACGATTTTGTTAAGAAGTTCGAAAAGATCGTGGAGGATGAAGGCTACGTAGAGCAGCAAGTTTTCAATTACGATAAAACCGGTTTGTTTTGGAAAAAGATGCCTAGTCGAACATACATCACCGCCGAAGAGAAGAAAATGGACATAAGCCTGTGAAGGATCGGTTGACTCTTGCCCTATGTGCCAACGCCAGCGGGAACTGCAAAATAAAGCCGTTAACCCTAGGGCTTTTAAAGCAAATGGAGTCAATAAGGACATGTTGCATGTTTTACGGCGTGCTAATTTTAAGGCTTGGGTTACTAGGCAGTCAAGAAGTACTTTCAGGAGAGGAATTTGCCTTTAAAGTGCTCGCTTTGCTTGGATAATGCTCCCGTTCACCCCCGAGGACTCGAAAATGATATCATCACCAGTTCAAGTTCATCAGAGTGCTGTATCTTCCACCGAACACCACCCCTATCCTCCAGCCCATGGACCAGCAAGTCATCTCTAATTTTAAGAAGCTTAACACCAAGCACTTATTTAAGCAGTGCTTTAATGTCACGCAAAGCACCAACTTAACTTTGCGTGAATTTTGGAGGAGCCATTTCAATATTGTGCACTGCTTGAAGATCACAGATCAGGCTTGGGAGGCAGTAACTCGACGGACTCTGAATTCAGCTTGGAAGAAGCTTTGGCCTGATACTGTTTCTCCCAGAGATTTTGAAGGTTTTGGCCTTGAACCTGACCATGTGCTTGCCATAGAGGAAGACGTAGAAGAGATCGTATCCCTTGGCAAGTCCATGGGTCTGGAGGTCGATGAAGATGACATCACCGAACTCGTCGAGGAGCATCACAAAGAGCTCACCACCGAGGAACTCAAGGAGTTGGATGCCATGTAGAATGATGAGTTCCAAGCGAAGTTGAGTGAGTTGGAGGATATTGAGTAGGTAGAGCACATCGTAAGTTCAGCTGCAATAAAAGAGATTTTAGCACATCAACAACACGTGGTTGACTTCATTGACAAGTATCACCCACAGAAAATTCAGGTTTGCCGTGTAGTTTTGCAATTCGATGATGTCTGCTTAACCCATTTCATAAAAATTCTGAAAAGGCATACCAAGCAACTTTCTCTCGATAGTTTCTTTAAAAAATCTAGGAAAGTTTAGTGATCGTGATGAAGAGAAAGAAAGTGAAGCAAAGAACATTAAGATTGAAATGAGTGAAAGTGATGAAAACTAAAAATCAAAAAGAAAAAAAAATGTAAAATAAATATTAAATATAAAAATTGAATAAAAATAAATAAGCTAAGTTAGGTTAAAGTTCACGTAGTGTAAGTTAGAGTAAGTTACGGTATGTTATCACAGTCACCATCTCTACCTCCTCGCTGACCTGCGTTGGCCTGTCTCTAAGGTAAAGTGACAATAAAAACCCCCTTTTTATTTATTATTTCTTTATAGTTATTCTTTTTTACATCTCCATTATATAATGCAATTATATTATTGTTATGTGTAATTATGTGTAGTAATTTATTAAGGAGTTATCATAGGTTTTTAGGCTGTAGAACGAATTATACAAATTACAGTGTATTCGTATGGGAATATTCGCTTCAACATACGATCGTTTTAACATACGAACCAAGTCCCGGAATGAATTAAGATCGTATGTAGAGGTTCCACTGTATATATATATATATATATATATATATATATATATATATATATATATATATATATATATATATATATATCTCATCATCATCTTTTCTTCCTACGCCTATTGACGCAAAGGGCCTTGGCTAGATTTCATCAGTTGTCTCTATTTTGAGCTTTTAATTCAATACTTCTCCATTCATCATCTCCTACTCCGTGCTTCATAGTCCTCAGCCAGGTAGGCCTGGGTCTTCCAACTCTTCTAGCGCCTTATGGAGCCCAGCTGAACGTTTGGTGAATTAATCTCTCTTGGGGAGTGCGAAGATGATCTCATCCACATATGGTACTCGAGTAATTTTTCTTACAGTTTCATTTCTAATACTGTCTTGCCATTCAACTCCCAATATCCTTCGGAGGGCTTTGTTTCCAAATCTACTAAATCTAGTAGAGATTATTTCATTGTTTTACCATGACTCATGTCCATAGAGTGACACTGATCTCACTAAACTGATACATATTCTGATTTATAGAATTCCTTTCAGGCTATTTAATTTCCAAGTTTTTTCCATCTTTCACTATGCTCTTATTCTAAAGATCATAGTTCCTTAATACTTAAATGACTCTACCTTATTAATCCTTTCTACTTCCGATTATATTTTATCTTTCATTGCATACTCCGTTCTCATCATCTCTGTCTTTCTTCTATTTATCTTCAGCCCAACCTCGTGTGATATTTCATGCATTCTGGTAAGCAAGCATTGCAAATCTTCTGGTGTTCTGCTAACAAGGACAGCATCATATATATATATATATATATATATATATATATATATATATATATATATATATATATATATATATATATATATATCAGAGCTTAACCAAAGATTAAAGAAAGATACAAATCAATATGTGATTAGGATGGTTTTGAGCTTATCCGTATTGATGAATATCTTCAGTTCCTCCTTTGATTATCAGTTTATTATTTAATTATAACCAACATAACGAATATGAAAGACTTAACAGTAGCTTAGTTTTACAGAAGGAAGAGAATGTAAAAAGATTACTATCATGAATGGATAGATGAAGAGATTTAGAGAGAGTGTGGAATAAAAGCGATATAATTTCTGAGCGACAGATGGGCCGCGGTGGCTCACGTGAGAGCATACGCGAAGTGGGTCTTATTTTTGTCCTGCTGTGGACTAATAATGACTGATATCTCAATTCTTCCTAGTGTCTTTTTGGACAAAAATGACACCTTACCTAATTAGTTACTACAAGTTTATTCGGATTTTAGTATACTTGGAAATACTTGTGTGATTATTATCAACATACTTATCTTCATCATCAAGTCTAATGGTATCTATATTTAAGCAGAAACGTGACATCATGGAATGCAGTAACGACAGAGGAATTAAATTAACAGAGCTTGGTTTAAAAGTGTTTGAGATGGTACTAGATGAGAGATTGAAAGCGATTGTAAAGACTGGGAAACAGCAGTATGGGTTCATGAGGGGAGAGGCCTGTGGATACTATCTTTATAGTAAGGCAGTTACAGGAAAAGAGGTTAGAAGGAAGCCAGAAGCTCTTCTGTGGTTTTGTAGATTTAGAAAAGGTTTATGACAGAATACCAAGAGAAGTAATGTTTTGGTGCTTAAGGAAGAGGAAAGTCCCTGAGAATTTGGTTAGAATGGTAGAGATGATTTTCAAAAGGACGAGGACAAAAGTAATAACAGCTGTTGGAGAAACAGAAACCTTTGAAGTTAGTGTTGGATTACATCAGGGGTCAGCATCAAGCCCATTTTTATATATGTTGATCTTGGATGGTCTAAGTGAATGCATCGGAGAGTAAGAGTTGTGGGAGTTGCTATGTGCAGATGATTTGGAGATTACTGCTGAAAATGAGGAAGAATTACAGAAAGGGGTGGTAGATTGGCATGAGACTTTGGAAAAGGGTGCTTTGAGGGTGAATGTGGATAACACTGAAACCATGGTTAGCTGTAAGGAATGTAGGGACAGGAGAGCCATGCATAAACGTAGAGGAGCAGTTATAAAACAGGTAGAACAATTTAGATACATGGGAGCTATTATAAATCAGGATGAAGGATGTGAGGCTGAAGTTGAGAATAGGATGAAAACAACATGAGGAAAGTGGAGTGGTATGTGATAGGAAAATAACAATCAGGGAAAAAGTCAAGATTTATAGCACAGTAATAAGATCAGTGTTAATGTATGGGTAAAAAACTAGGGCTTTAAGACAAAAATAGGAAGTAAATATTGAGAGAACAGAGATAAGATGCACAGGTGGATTATGGAAATATCACTGTTTGAAAGAAAATGTAATGAGAGTAATGTCAGGTGTAGTGAAGATTACTGAGATGATAAGAGTGTCACTACTCAGATGGTGTGGGCACGTGTTAAGGATGGATGGTGGGGAGGGGGTGAGGAGGGCTTGGGAGGAACCTGTAAGGGGGAGAAGATCGAAAGGGAGGCAGAAAATTAGATGGTGAGATAAGGTGAAGGATGATATGGAGAGAAGAGGTTTGGCAGAAGACGGTGCTTTTGCTCGAAGGCATTGGAAAGGGCACATCAGACAACTGACCCATTAATGTATGGTTAATGGTTGGAAAGAAAAAGGAAATCCTTATCTTCATCTCCCTGGCTTATTTCTGGGACTCTAACTTCCAATTAGCCCTCATTCAGACCACTAGTTGGGCCTCATTAAATTGGTACTTATGATTTACTTTTCTTTTTTTATTAAATCTTCCTTCTTTGTTAAAGTTACCTCCAATCTCTTCATATATATTTCCATTTTTTTTTATTTATGGTTTTTTGTAGGCAACTTAATTAAGGAATAGTCTGGTGCTATAAACATTATAATGTCTTTTCATATCGTATCATTTTAGTTTCATTATACATTGAAGCATCCCTTAGATATTTCAGTTCCATATTCTTTACTGAAATATACATACAAAATATTCTGCTTGCTTATATAAGTATGACTGCTACACCCATCCGGAAGACATTTTCATATTTCCCCATATTGTTTATTTTTGTTTGCTGTGGATGCTTGCCCTTTCATTCTACCTGTACTTCAACGTCAGTTATGCAGCCAACATGTGTATCCCGTGACTTTACGCTTTCTGAAAAATTTGGTTCATAATTTACTTCTGGTTATTCTATCACCAATGTCATCATTTCATCCATTTAGGGCTTAACAGCTTAACTAACACATTCAAACTCTAATAGAAAACATGTAAGATTAAAAAGCTTGAATACTTCCTCGTTTTTGTGTGAGACAGAAATGTTACTTCTAAGAACTCTGGCCGAAGTGCGTGACCATTTTGACATTCATTACAAGCAAGTGTTTAGCCAGGGTTATAGCAACACACGTGCAGAGGTACCTTGGTTCCTTGTTAATCATTGAACTCTTAAGATGCAAATCGCTCAATATCAGTCACAGGCGTTGAAGTGATAGGAATTTAATTTCTTACTTTTCCTTTGAATAGTCAAATATCGTACAGTATTTACATTGTTCGACCTTTAAATCTAATATTTCTATGTAATTTTGAAATTGATCAGCAAACTGAGTTTTAAAAATTTCTCAAAGAACATGCTATAAAAAAATACAATTGGAAGCCTAGGAAACAAGAAGAATGTCATGCGTTTAGTATATATATATATATATATATATATATATATATATATATATATATATATATATATATATATATATTTTTATATATATATATATATATATATATATATATATATATATATATATATATATATATATATATATATATATCGTTACACGCATGCACACATACACACACACACACACACACACACATATATATATATATATATACGTATACATAGTGTATATATTATTATATGATGGCTCGTGTCTGAGAACCAAACATATGATATTATATATATATTACGGCTGGCAAGCTAAACAGTTTTACATTAGATCTGTTATACTTGGAAATATTAATACCCGAACTATGAGATAGTTAAATAATTCCCAGACTGCAATATATAAAACACTGAATACCCAAAGGTCTCTTAAGTACACTCAAAACAAAACTGGGAAATTATTCTTAAGAATTATTCAACACCACCTTTTACTACGATTCTTTACAGGATACGTTGGTTGAAATAATACACTTTTTACAAAAATAAATATTTGCTTTATAAATTACAACACTATGAAAAGAATTTGAATACAAAATAAATCACTCGAAAGATTAAGTCTGAACAACACTCAGATTAAGACAAAAATGTTACGTTCTGATAATCACTTGACTTGTAATATTAAATCTGAATAAACCCCCCCCCCCCAAAAAAAAAACACTTATGAAAATTATACAATCACTTGTTGCACTTGAAATTAAATCCAAATACAATACTTAAGTTTGATACTTAATGAAAATAGATAACCAGATCACGATACAAGTACCTTTCTCCTTACTACAGGGCCGTTTACAAAACCTCTAAGAGAATTCTGATAAGTACTCACTATGTTTATAAAAACCTGTCACACTAAAACTTCTATATTTCACTGAACACTTTTAAAACAATACACTGAGCTAAATATGAGAGAGAGTCGTGGAGATGTTACGTTCTGAAAGTTATATAGTCACTTGACTTGTAATATTAAATCTGAATAAACCTTACAGTAAGACCAAAGAAAAGAATACTTATGAAAATTATACAATCACTTGTTTTACTTGAAATTAAATGTGAATATAATACTTAAGTTTGATACTTAATTAAAATAGATAACAATATCACAATACAAGAACCTTTCTTCTTACTACAGGGCCGTTTACAAAAACTCTAAGAGAATTTTGATAAGTAATCACTATGTTTACAAACACCCGTCACACCAAAACACTTTTCAAACAATACACTGAGCTAAGTATGAGAGAGAGGTGGGGAAATGACTGACTAAGGCTGGGATTCTCTTCTCTGCACTATGAAACCTTGGGGTTGCTTTTATGTATGAAACTTAGCTACTTCCAGAAGCTTCCAGGAGATCTGGAAGCATGGGTGTCATTGGTGGATAGAATAATATAGAAAAAATGTTAAAACATGTGAATTTTCTACTCTTAAGAAGCAGAGAGAGGAGGTCCCGCTAGTGTTTACTGGAAACTGTCACCGCCGCTGTTTGAGATCAAGATATTTATTAGATGTGCATAGATCAGCAGACCTTGGGCATAACGATCGTCTGTTGTAGCAATTCGAGGAGCCAGCGTTATGGAAAGACAAGGAGAGCCTGTTGTCGCCGAAGAATATACATTAACGGAAGGTAAACACATGTCTCGCTTCAATGATAGCACCATATGGATCATGATTACACCAGCAGAGCGTTCGGGAAGATGCGATCAAAGAGGCGGGTTTTTTTAAGGAAAACCAATGAGGATGAAGAAAGGAGAAAATTTCCTTATATGGACATGTCCATAGTTAGCCCCTCCCATACAGGGGTATATAAACTTCAAAGAGAACGAGAGAAGGGGAGTACAAAAAGGAGAACGAGAGGGAGAACGAGGGAGAACAAGCACAGGGAAAGAGAGGGAACCTAAGGACCAGAATGCAGACGTGACCAGCCTTACGACAACTTGTCCGAGATGTCAGAACGAGTTGACCCCTGTCGTTATTACCAACCACGAAACGCCCAGACCTAAAATATCTACGTTCCTGTCAACCGTCAAGAGCTGCTGTGAAGAGTACCATCATTTTTTTTAAGTCTTATTTGTCTACTTTCTTGACTGTTCCCCTATTTGCTGGAGTGTAGTTTAATCAGAGGATTTTCTTTGTTTAATTCAGTGCTTCCCAAGTACTCAATCAAGAAACATTGATCTTTGACTAGTTGTAAATAAAATTATGTTTTCTTTTGCGAGTTTTCTTTCTATATTCCCTTTTTCAATATGGGTGGTTGTCGAGTAATCCTAATTTAATTAATCAATTCAAAAGAACCAGGTTCGATCCCCACGAGTATCGTAACAGTTGGCGACCTTGCCAGGATTTTCGACTACAGGGAGAATATAGAAAGAAGCAGAATGAGTGCGATTACGAGAGATTTGATAGATTCAGGTAAACTTCTTGGTCTAGATGGCGATGATCTCCATGAGTATGTTTTTAAGAGAGAACAGGAAGTGTTTGAGAGAGACGAAAGAGCAGCTGAAAGAAAAGAAAATGAAAGCAAGCGAGAAGAAAATGAAAGACAGCGTAAGCATGAGTTAGAAATGGCTCGTTTAAGACAAACTCTTCATAACAGTCGGTCAGGTAGCAGATCAGGGAGTAATTCATCTTTAAATAGTGACACTGATAGTTTAGATATGAGTGCAGTGCTCAAACTTATACCGAAATTTGATGAGGAAGATGTTACGAAATATTTTATGCCTTTTGAAAAGTTAATGAATAGAGTAGGTTCTCCAAAAAAACAGTGGACTTTGTATTTACAGTCAGTTTTAAGTGGTGAAGCACATTCTGTGTATAGTTGTTTGTCTGAGGATGAACATATGATACTGTGGAAGAAACCGTACTTAGTGCATACAGATTAGTACCAGAGGCTTAGAAGTTTGAAAAGAGACGATACTCGTACTTATGTAGAGTACGGAAAGAAGTTAGAAAGATCGTTTTGTGATTGGTTGACTTCCGCTGAAGTCAATAATTTTGAAGATCTCAAGAACTTAGTTTTGTTAGAAAGTTTCAAAGAAAACATTTCCCCAGACATCAAATTATATATAGAAGATAGGCGTGAAACATCTTTTGCCGATGCTACGAGATTAGCAGATAAGTACAATCTCACACATGGTTTAAGTGGCCGTAAAAAGAAAAATGATCTTTTTTCAAGTAAGGCACAACACAGTAAAGGTAGTTCTAACAATAATGATATTAGGAACAGGGATTATTATCATTATTATTGTTACACATGTGGGAAGGAAGGTCATATTTCTCGGTACTGTAGGAGCCAATGGGTAGTCAGTAATTCAGAGGTCACTTGTTACAATTGTAATAAGAAAGGGCATATAGCTAGGAATTGCACAGTAGAAAGTACAAATGTGAAGAAACCTGTGTCACTAGTTAATAATCTTTCTTCGGGAAGGAATAGTCTCTTGAAAGAAGCCAGGAAACATTATGGTGAATTTTTGTCTTCTCTTAAAGGAGGTGATTCAAGGGAAGTAGTTTTTCTTAGGGACACAGGAACGGCCGTATCACTTGTTAGGAGAGAGAGTGTACCAAGGAATGTAATAATCAGCATGAAAAAAAAAGTTATGCTAGGTGGGTTTCCGAATACTTGTGTAGTTTGTCCTTTGTTAAAGATGAAATTGGAAAGTCAGTTAGTGTCAGGAGATGTAAAACTAGCAGTTGTGGATACTTTGCCTGTAGACGGCGTTGACATTATTGTTGGCAACGATTTAACTACCTCCAAGTGTGTGAATCCTATTTTAAGTGAAGTTCAAGTGCCTGAAAGGATAGTAACCAGGTCAGAATTAGATACAGATATTGACTACGGTCATAGGTTGTTCGAGGATTCGAACGTAGGTAATAGAGGCGGTGATGATGAGCTTAGGATGAGTGTAGCTGAGGAAACCGACTCTATAAGTGTTGATAATGTGAGCAGGGTTGATGATGTAGCTGTTGAAAGAAGTGATGTACAGATAGACAATGAAATAGGCCCAAGTAATAGCAGCTGTAGTGTTTCAGAAACTAGCATATTGAATAAGGATGAACACTTTAAGATGCAAAGGGACGATGAAACACTAATTCGAATTTTTGAATGTGAATTGGATGTTGAACCTGAAAAAGTTTGTAAGGAAACATTTAGTCTAAAAGACAAACTTTTGTGTCGCTATGTTCGTCCTAAGACAGGTAGCAAAGAGGAGGTCATAGAGCAATTAGTAACTCCTAGGAAACTTCGTGAATTAATTTTGAAATTAGCATATGATGAACAAGGACATTTACGAGTAAACAAAACATTTAAGTGTATAAGTAAAACGTACTTTTGGCCTAAAATGAAAAGTGATGTGAAGAGATATGTTTTAAGTTGTCACGAATGTCAAATGGCTGGCAAACCTAATCAAGAAATTCCCAGGGCTCCGTTTTGTAATATTCCATCGGTAGGAGAACCTTTTGAGAATGTCGTAATTGATATAGTAGGCCCTTTGCCCAGAAGTAAGGGAGGGAATATCTATCTATTAACAATCATTGATAGACTAACACGATACCCAGAAGCAATCCCAGTAAGAAATTGCAATGCAAAAAACTGTAGTTAAACGCTTGCTGAACTATTTCTCTAAATATGGACTTCCTTGCGTTATACAGAGTGATAATGGTAGCAATTTTGTATCAAAGTATTTCGGAGATAGAACGAAAGAGTTAGGAATTAAACTTGTAACTTCCACCCCGTACCACCCTGAATCACAAGGAATTGTTGAACGTTTTCATCAAACGTTGAAAAGTTGCTCAAGGAAGTTGTCTAATAATTTCGAACATGATTGGGAAGAAAAGTTACCTTTTGTCTTGCTGGCTTTACGATTAGCTCCTAATGACACCACGGGATTTAGTTCTTTTGATTTGTTGTTCGGTCACACCGCCAAAGGACCTTTAGAAATTTTAAAGTGTAAGTTAATGTGAGAAGAAGGTAGAAAGGATTACATACAGAATATCGAAGATCACAAAGAGGATTTAAGAAAAGCCTGGCAGTTGGCAAAAGAAAATGAAAGCAACCGTCAAGGGGAAACTAAAAGGAAGTATGATCTTAAGGCTAAAGACATAATTTTCCATGTGGGTGATAAAGTGTTAGTATTAGTCCAGAAAAAAGGTCCCTCATTATCTTATAAGTTCGAAGGTCCATTTCCTATCATAGATAAAAGGGGAAACTTGAATTACTTAATTGATATGGGTAGGCGTAGAGCTAAGTGGTTGCACATCAACTTGCTAAAGAAATATAATGAACGTCCAGTGCCAGTTGTAACCATGTCGCAGAGAGAGATTACTTTTGAGAAGAACTCTGATGTTCTTAATAATTTCACGTTGTTCAATTCTAGCTTAGAGGAAGAAAAAACAAGGGAATTATTCAATGTGTTTTCAAATTATCCAGAAACTGTTAGTGATAAATTGGGTTTAACTAATCATTTAGAACACGATATTGAGCTACAGGACACAAAACCCATTAGACAAAGTCCCTATCGTCTAAGCCCAGAAAAAGCAAATTCAGTCCGACAGGAAATTAAGTATATGCTAGACAAGGGTTTGATTGTTCCTAGTGAAAGTGACTGGTGTTCTCCAATAGTTCTTGTTAAGAAGGAAGATGGATCAGATCAGTTGTGTATTGATTTTAGAAAAGTGAATAGTGTTACGAAACAAAGTAATTTTCCCCTCCCCAGGATAGAAGATTGTTTAGATAAAATATGAAATGCTAAGTTTATTTCTAAACTTGATTTGGCCAAAGGTTATTGGCAAGTACCTTTAAGTAGTCGAGCACAGAAAATATCCACTTTCATAACACCTTTCGGTAGTTATGAACCCAAAGTTATGGCCTTTGGTCTGCGAAATGCAGCGAGTACTTTTGAAAGATTAATGAATGGAGTTTTAAATGGAATTGATAACTGTGTCGTGTATT
>NC_090734.1:68445314-68460314 GCF_036898095.1 Palaemon carinicauda
TTTTATTGTCACAATGCTTGTAGTTGTTAGAGTAAAATGATTGCATATATATTAATTTATACATATGAATGGATGATACGCATATACTTCCATGTTGTAGCGTAATGTATTGCTCAAGGGGGTGGGGGGGGGGGGCGGCTAAAGATTTTTCTGAAGATCTCCTACTTCACAGAATCGAAGACATCGACCTCCTATAGACACTTGTTGTGTAGCACCACCTGTATGTAGAGCCTCTACATTTGTAGCTAATATAGCAAGAGACATGTTTTCATGCATATGAGCACTTTCTGTGGCATCCTTTCAAACAGTTGCAGGAGATGGACCTTGAAAGCTGATCTGGCTATAACGAGGTATAATGAGGTTACACTCAAAACAGGACGTAGTCTCCGCCTTTCAGTTCCCACCAATACTCGGTCGGTGGTGGCAGATTTGGCTTTTGGATGTGAACACTCATGTCGATCATAGTTGCGTACATCGCCCGTCTCAGATGTGGAGCAAATGACCCTTCTTGCTTGTGAAGTGCGGAAAGCTAGTTGTATCTCTGCCACTCAGGCTAGGAATCATTGGTAATGCCTTGCACTGATCGACTCCAAAGACTTCAGCAAAACTGTAGATCAGTAGTTATTCATTTGAAGAGACTCGTACCCAAAACTCAGGTAGGTTCTGAATATATGTAGCAGCATGGTAGATACTCAGGACAATGACATCATTGTCATTGGGATGCACTATAACTCTGTTTATTCCTTCTGTACGAGCACTGTGTACAATGTGTAATATTAGCCTGGTATCAGCCTCTTCCTGAGTAGATTCCTACTCTGGCACTGGCACTAATACTTGTGATTGAGCTGAGATACGGACCGATACTCTATTTTGCCCCTCTTGTATGCCAGTAAGTTGGAGTGGGACATCTTTCAACAAGCTTGCAATTAAGTTGTAGAATGTGTCAGGAGCCATTTCCGAAGCAGCTTCGATTGAAACTTCCGTTGAATTGGACAGATGTCTTTCATTTTATATAATTTTGCGTCTTTTCTTAGTATTTTGGCTGCCTAGGTCAAAATCTTTTATTTCAAGTCAGTTGCACTGGTTATTTCCAAAGTTTTACAAGTGCATCGCCAAGATGAACATTGGAAGTGCATATAAAGCCTGTTCCATAGAATTGTTCTAAAATGATACTCTTGATCCAATTGAGGTTGTTGACTGATATTAACTTGCTGTTTGCACTCCTTCTTCACGAAGTTGTTGCCTGTACTCATCTCTTCGGGTTTTGATAAGGAACCCCTCGAAGTTTTCAAATAACCTGACTTTCAGTTTGCCTACAAGAATTTTGAATGGTACATCATAAACGTTGGGGGAGGACAATGTTTTTTTCTGTCACACGCTGAGCTTTGAAATTATTCATGCAACGTATATGGCAGCAGATGTCATTGGCTACCATGTCATGTCCAAGCCCAACTAGTTGTGAACAGATGTTTTGTCAGTTGAGTTTTTGGCCTTGTCAACTATGAATCTTTTATTTTGATCTGCTGATACTTTTGCTTGTAGTTCTTTGCTACGATACCATTTATTTCCTCGTATAACTCTCTCCCTATACACCGCAAGGTTTGTTCCCTTTTTTCTTTCTGTAGGAATATTGTGGTCACAGATATGGATAAGTTCAGCAAAAGAAAGACCTAAAAATGAAACATTTAGAAGCAGTTTTATAGCTGTTGACAATTTGTTAAAAATGAGGTAGTGAAAAACTAAGTTACTTTGAATGATTCTCGGCCTATGAATTGAACAGGGGAATAGAGAGAAAGAGACTTGGATATATTCTGTGTTTTGGAGGAACAAAACTTCTAGGATTTATGAGATGCCCCTTCAAAAAGCCACTAAAATCGGTTCTGGACCAACAAATAGCAATTTAAGACCGAGCAAAAACAACAAGAAATAAATAACAAAGTATTGAGGATTGAATCATCAACAAAAAGAAAAATAAGGGAGCAGAGGAGAAAAGCAGATAGAATATAGATAATCAAAAAATAACGCTCTACTAATTTAAAAAGGCCATGAGAAAAAAAAAAAAAAAAAAAAAAAAAAAAAAAAAAAAAAAAAAAAAAAAAAAAAAAAAAAAAACCTTACCAGAAAGTATGGTTAGCGAAGTCTTACACGAGACTCTGCATATCTTAGAAATTCCTTTTATGAAAGAAGTTACTCTTGGGGTCCGGAAGAATTTTCATAAGAGCAAAGGGCAATACTGAGCCTTAAACTTAATATAATCGGACAGTGAAGTGATGAAAGGAAAATAAACAACCTAACAAGGAAATACACTAAACTTTAAGTTTGTCTACATTTCATCGATGAACCATTTTGGAAAACCATCTGAGTTAAATCAAATCTCTATGGACTTTAAAAAATGGATTAATTGTGGAGTGTACGTATCTTGTCAATCCTTGTAATTCACCATTCAAAACTCAAGCTTTCTTGCCGCTTGGAAAAGTGATTCCATTGCTGTTGGTTGGGCCATAAAAGAATTTAGAAGCTATGCAGAACTTATTAACCGTCAAGGCCTCTAAACAAATATGAAGTCTTCCACTAAAAACGGCTGGATATTTAGCAAAGTAACTGAGGCAACATCCCTTACTGCTCTCCTGCATTTCTACATTAGATATTCTCTGATCTTGGTTACAGTTTTTCCATATATTTTTTGAAAAGCACCCTCACTATGGATCTAAAATCAAATAATGAAAATAGATATAAGTAACAATCTAATGTAATCATTATCTCTTAGTATTCATAGAATGATAAGTGAATAACTTTAAAGTTAACTGTCAATTTACAATTGCCCAAATTAAAACTCGGTTTTTTATGTGAAAGGTGATTTCGTGTCAAATTTGTTAGCACTGGTAAGCCATACGATGTTGTTCACATGCAATCTAGCATCACAGTCATATCTCCTATAAGCATCTATGGTTCAAGAGAAAAGTTTTGTCTGATAATTATAAAATACTCGTTATTTACTTTAAAAAAATATTTACTCATGTTGTACCCCGAAGACATTTCTTTGAAATGAGGCTGAAAAATTAGAAAATTTCACCGTCTTCATTCAAAATATTCCAGAAAGAATACTGTAGAGAGTGAAAGCTTCATATCAATGAAATGAACTGAACCTAATGTTTAAATATTGTAACACTATTTACTTAATGGTAATAACTAGTATTGTCAAGATCTGAACATTTTGTGAAGTTTGTCTCTCTCTCTCTCTCTCTCTCTCTCTCTCTCTCTCTCTCTCTCTCTCTCTCTCTCTCTCTCTCTCTCTCTCTCTTTTGACACCATTAACTTCACGTTTCAGCTGCCAACAAATATATAACTAAAAAAAAAATGCCAAGCATAAAATCTCCTATCTCCAAAACCAGACATGTGAACATTTAAATGGTTAATTACTTCTAAGAAATAATGGTTAGCCAAGATGCTCCACAACGTATATAACATGTATGGTAGTTTGATAAATTTATTTGTAAGATTTGAGGAGGTATACAGGCTAAGTCCGTACGTAAGGTAACAAAGGTTAGCAGGGAGCCAACGCTACGGTCTTTTTTTTTTTTTTTTTTTTTTTTTCGTTTGAAACGATATTTTCTTTCTAATTGACCATGGAATTCGAATTATTAGTATTGATTAAAAGTTGACTGAGCCACAACAAGGCTGGGTTACCTAGCTACAGTGAGATGGTAATGAGTTGGAAAAGGCTTACGCAAAATGAAAGTTTGAACTCTATTAACAAGTGTAATGTTTGGGAGCATAATATACTGGAGAGGTCGCATAAGAAATATAACCGAAAATGGCAATGTTCGACTATTTTTGGTACATGGGAGTGAATATTTACAATGGATAATGGGAAAATGAGAGTGAGAGAATATGAAAATAAGAAAATACAACTCTCCCATGTGGAACAGTTGTGTTTCCCTAAAACGGAGGTGATTTTCAAAAAGTTACTCAAAAGGTATAAAATCTAAATTTTTGAAGACATTCAAAATGGGTTTTCATTGTGTGTGTGCGTGTGTAAGAGAGAGAGAGAGAGAGAGAGAGAGAGAGAGAGAGAGAGAGAGAGAGAGAGAGAGAGAGAGAGAGAGATTCAAAACTATTAAGAGAACAATTTTTTCATGCTAACGTTTCGGACCTTAACTACTATATACGCAGGTAATACGTGACTCGGGGAGGTACGCTAAGTCCTATCAAATATGAATTCTTGAATACTTTTTTTATATAGAATTCACTCTGTCTTAGCAATAACCTGTATAAAAAAGGAGAGTTATGAGTACGATTAGTGCATCTAGCTTAGCCTTGGGATTCGAACCTACAAGTATGCTGAATTTAACTTCCCCTTACATGTTTCCTGATATCCAAGTAGATGATTTGACTACTTACTTTGGTATCAAAGTCATAGATTCCAATCCTGGCCTAGGTTCATGCGCACGCACAAAAAAAACAAAAACAAAAAACACCTGTATATATATATATATATATATATATATATATATATATATATATATATATATATATATATATATATATATACACAGTATGTATATGTATACATACAAACACACACACACACACACACACACACACACATATATATATATATATATATATATATATATATATATATATATATATATATATATATATATATATATATATATATATACACAGTATGTATATGTATACATACAAACACACACACACACACACACATATATATATATATATATATATATATATATATATATATATATATATGTATATATATACATACACACACACACACATATATATATATATATATATATATATATATATATAATAAGGGATAGCTGAATCTTTTTTAAAAAGTATTTGTGGCTTGATATTTGGAAAAATGAAAATCACTTGTTACCGATAAATCTATTATGTTATCTTATATTGTTGGCAAGTCACCGATTTTTCTTATGTTATTATTTACCGGGTGATTCAGTCAAAAGATCTTTAACCTGAGGAGGAGGAGGATTTTGTTTTCCAGTGTGGCGTAGCAAAATTCCAACTGAATGGGAGACCATTCAGTGGCCATGTGGAACATGGAATGAATCCTTGATAGTGCAGTATAAAAAATAAGTTAAGGAGACCGGTCAACAAGATGGAAGAAAGGAAACGTCAACATACTCCTGGGGCTTAAGGCCTCTTGTCTAAAAGCTCCCGTCCGGATAAAATTCCGGGCAATCAATCGAACGAACGAACGAATGAACTTTCATTTGAACACCGTTGTTCTGATTTATAGAAGCCCGCTTGGACTGATTACCTCTCGAGACGAAACTTGTAATTATTATAAGAATTAGAGTATTTTAAGATCGATAATTAGATATCAAATAGCATCTGATAGCATATGTGAACCTTATGATATGAGATATTGGAAGTGTGAATGTTGATCATGGTTGAACTTGTAGGTTTTCTGCTGCAAGAGTGCCGGGTGTTGGTTGATAACTCAAAGGAAGGGAGAGTTTGGTGTGGGACACCTAATGCCATCAATAGAATCTTATGACAGGACAAACGTGATGCTGCATTTAACCGAGTCATCTTCCGCTCTCTTTCATGACAGTATTATGTTTTCAAAAGGGTTTGTGGTATAATAGAGTCACGTATTCTTTTATGCGAGTATCTGCCAATGATTCAGTACTTTTGATTTCTTAAACAGGCTGCTTAGTAGAGACAGCAGACACTAGAAATGTATTCCATCACAGTATCGTGTTCAGTTGCTTCTTATTCTTACCCGGTTGCCTCCTTAGCTGAAAAAATACACTTAGATCTCTAGTTTATTTACTCCTGTTATTCGGAATTAAATACAACGTACATTTTTAGTGAGTAAACCCGTGTTAAGGGAAACAGCTAATCACTTTTCATTCATTCCCCACACCCTCTCGAGTTACATGTGTACTGCTCTCACAGAATTCGGAGTTTTCTCAGATTGACTTTGCAGGAAAATTCTCATGTGTTACCTACATTATGTCATTGCATTCCCATCCGCACACCAAGGAGCCTGCAAAATGAGTTTCATTTTAAACACATCTCTAATGGTATGGTATTCTGTTTGACTTTACAAATAAACAATACGTTTATCCCTAGTCCTCATCTGGCAAATAAGTTTCCATTTTTCCAATAATATATTTCGATGGATATTTAATGAAACGAAAGCTATTTTGGTGACAACTTGCAAGACCTGGCTCTATTTCTCTTAAGACTATTTCCTTAAAATTTCCGATAGATTTTCAAAATACCTTAAAAATTAAAAAAACTCACTAGTTTATATACAAATTCACTATAGTTATGGGAGACGTGGAGGTTAAACCAGCAGTTAATTCCGTGACATTCGATAGTGCGTTTTATCTTTGCCTGATCGTGAATAAAAGTTGTGTTGAGATTACAGTTAAGACTTTAATGGTACATAGATCATATTTATTAAAGACAAAGTTCCATTACAGTCATTTGATATAAGCAGTTAAGAAGTTAGTCTGTTGAGGGTGCAGTCAGTCAACTTTTAAATATTTTTATTAATAGTAAAGTTTTCAATTAAGAAGATATGTCCATGTAAAACAAGTGAACTTTTTGAATATGTAAATCAACCTCAACTCTACCGATCTACAATTTTCAAATACAAAGCCAACCTCATAGTATATCTTTCAAAGCCCCAACAACTATAGCTTTCTTTTATGAAAGTGGCGTACGAATCGGTTATGTTTAAGGGGTTTAATGGCTGAAGCAAAGGACAGAACAATGACCATGACACTGACCATATATAAAACTGATCATTGCCCAACCCTCTCTCTATCAAAGTAGGACCAGGCAGGGCCAGGCAATGACCCCAGGAGATTCAGAAGGTAGACCTGCAGGCTTCACCAAACCCCCTATCACTAGCTCACAAGGATATTGAGGTTGCAGACACTACTAGAAACTATCGAGCTCAATCGGGTCTTCAACTCCTGTCCAACAAGTTGGCGGGCAGGGACGTTTCCAATAGGCTACATATTGATAGTGAAAAAAAATAAAATTATGAAGAAAATATTATTTAAATGGAAAAATTTTAAACAAATTCCAAACTTTTTCATTAGATCTTCTATGTAATCTAAAGAAAAAACTTTGCATGAAGTACATGTAGTTTTCCTGGTGCACATTTGCTGATGTACGTGATTCCATGTAGCACAAAGCGTATTTATATCACTATTTTTTTTTTTTAACAAAGATAGCCATTAGAACAAGCAATTCTTACATTAAAAAATCTAAAAACGGTAAGTTCTGAAAACAAACTCGATAAGAAAAATAATAGATTATTTGCAAAAAGCATTCAATTAGTAAAAGGTTATATTGTTATTAAATTTTACGTTACACGTCTCATACAGTAAAGTAAAGATGTTTGTATCCTAAAATAATAAAATCTTCTCACGCATATCACGTGATACACTGTATATGAAAATGAAACATATATGATAAATAAATGTTTTGTTTGTCTAGGAAAAACGATTTCTGGAATGCCGATACATTTGACATCAAGTGCACTACTCATAATAATCTGAAAAATCTTGAATATCGATGCCAACCATAATTCGTTTGATGACTCGGTGAGAACCTCAAAGTTGAACAGCATTGACTCGATTTTCCATTTTCGTTCAGTCAAAGCTGCCAAGCAAATTGTTCAAAAGATTTGCTCTCACCAAGATTCTATGGCACGACTCAAGTTTTTGTGCACAAGTTTTAGCGTTAGAGGATTACTAGATTTCACGCAATCGTATTTCAGCAGCTATTGTGAGAACAGTTTTTCAAGTTCTTTTTATCAAAATGCAGGTATTGACGTTGATGCAGCCATTCATTCCCGGATCAGGAATGATGGGATTCTACGTAGCTAGAAGTTTGTCAGTGGGTGGGCACCAAGGGGGCACAGCTAAATATGGGAGGGCACTAGGCTCTCGGAGGGAGCCCATATATCCCAAAGGATTTTGAAAACGTATGAGAAAGGTATTAGGGCATATTCTGAGATCAGCGGTGGATAATCAGCCATTATACAGGTATCTGTGATTCTGTTACATCCAGGTACATTATCATCATATGTAATTACAAAATTGGTAGAATTACAGATTTAAAACTAAAAAAAAACATAAAGTGAGCTATGCAAAACGGATTAATTCATGTGCGTATAGAATTTATGAAATATAACCATGGAAATACAAGAAGAAAATAACTTTCATAAATCTGTTATGTAATAGGTACTCATGATAAAAAATTAAATGGATGGATGCAATTATAAGTATATATATATATATATATATATATATATATATATATATATATATATATAATACATATATATGTATATATATATATATATATATATATATATATATATATATATATATATATATATATATATATGAAAGTAACAAAATTAAAAAAAAAATTCTTGCTATACATTATAGGTGATGAAGCAACAGAGTACTGCGACATGACTCACTTTTACAATATTCTCCTATTCCTGTGATTTTCTGTAAACCTATCTGTAAAATTCCTCTAAATCTATTCTTTTAACTTTCATACTTTCAGTTGACAACACATCAAGATTGTTTAATCTACCAATGTCCATTGCAATGATGAGAGTAGTCTTAATAAATTTCAGAGCAGAGAAACTTCTCTCTGCAGAAGCCGACGACATAGGTAACAGTACATAAATGTCTTCTCATATGGAGTGAAAATTTTCGGCAAGTCTAACAATGATTTGAGCCTTCCAGTGTCACTTACGCTTTTATAACGTCTTTCTAGCATGCGTTTTGCAGAGAACAGCTTATGTCTGAAATCTTTTGTGTGAGCATAATAGACATGAATAAGCTAACACAATTTCTCGAAAGCTAAGAATTCCGTAGTTTGTGAGTTAAGTGACTGTAATGTGTTTCACTTCTTAAAACATATGAGGTCAATAGGGTAAAAAAGTGGATTCGTGCTGAATCCTTAACAATGAAGTCAAAGTGAGTGCTCCCTGACTGTTTTCTAATAGAATCACCAACAACAAACTCATGCAATTTTGTAGAAATCCTACATTTCCTTGATGGTCTACACTCTGAAGTATCAAAACGAAGAGCTGTTGAACTCTTCTCCACCTCATCCCACAAAACATCGAAACAAGATGGACCAAGACGCATCTCTTCAAGCCGAACTTATAGTTTCAATTAATTAAACAGCTCTTGCCAAGTCAAGGTTAGCTGACTGTAGTAAATCTAATAGAAAATGAACAAATTTCTGAAAGATTAAGCACACTGAAATTAACTCAAAACAATTCTTAATCGAATCTGATTAAGATGAAAGAGGGGAAGAAATTATATTGATAATGGTACAATGGATAAATGTAACGAAATTCAGAATATGCATATCTTGGCATAAAATTCCGGATTGATTGATTAGTGTGAATTCATTTTAGCATCACAGCAAAACTTGGGAATCTGGAATATGTGAGAATTCGTTCATATAATATCCATATGTAAATATGCATACATATATACATATACAGTATATAAACACATCAAGAACGTGTAGCCTTACAAAAGGCTTAGAACATAAGCTAGTTACAACCCAATGAGCTATGGAAAAAAGGATGCTGAGAATAACATTAACACTAGGAGACAGAAGAAATAGCAACATGGATACGTGAACAAACAAAATTAAAGGTTATTCTAACAACACATATGAAAAAGAAATGGACATGGGCAGGACATATAATTATAATGACATATAATAGATGGACATTAAGAATAACAGAATGGGTATGAACTAAGAAAATTTGCTGGTATAAACCGGCATAGGAAGACCGTGAACAGACGTGAGTGGAAGGACATGTGTGAGGCCTTTGTTCTGTAGTGGACTGGTGACAAAGGAGGATGATGATGTTAATGCAAACACACTCATGCACACATACTGTAAATATATATATATATATATATATATATATATATATATATATATATATATATACTGTGTATATATATATATATATATATATATATATATATATATATATATATATATATATACACACATATATGTATATATATATATATATATATATATATATATATATATATATATATATATATATATATATATATATATATACGGTATATATATATATATATATATATATATATATATATATATATATATATATATATATATATATATGATCATTATCTCCTTCTACACCTATTGTCGCAAAGGGCCTTGGTCAGATTTCACCATTCGTCCCTATCTTGAGCTTTTCATTTAATACTTCTCCATTCATCATATCCTACTTCACGCCTCATGGTCCTCAGCCATGTAGGCCTGGGTCTTCCAACTCTTCCCGTGCCTTGTGAAGCCCAGCTAAACGTTTGGTAAACTAATCTCTCTCGGGGAGTGTGAAGGGCATGACCAAATCATTGACATTTACCACTCATTATGATCTCATCCACATGTGGCACTCGAGTAATATCTCTTATAGCTTCATTTCTAATTCTGTCCTGCCATTTAACTCCCAATATCCTTCTGATGGCTTTGTTCTCAAATATATTAAATCTATTGGAGATTGTTTCATTGTCATATCATAACTCATGTCCATACAGTAACACCGATCTTACTAAACTGCTGTATAGTCTGATTTTTATATGAAATGTCAGGCGATTTGATTTCCAAAATTTACTCAGCCTAGCCATTTTCTGATTTTTCAATCTTTCACTAAACTCTAATTCTAAAGACCCTGCATTGAAGACCATACTTCCTAAATACTTAAATGATTCTACCACATTAATCCTTTCTCCTTCCAATGACATTTCATCTTCTATTGCATAGTCCGTGCTCATCATCTCTGTATTTCTTCTACTTACCTTAAGCCCAACCTCGTGTGATATTTCATGCATTCTGGTAAGCAAGCATTGCAAATCCTGTGTTCAGCTAATATGGACAACGCCATCAGCAATATATATATATATATATATATATATATATATATATATATATATATACACAAATGTAAAATATTTTGTTGTTGTAAGAGTTCATGTGTAAATACTCACTAGTATTTCATCTTCATTTCTGATATAAAAACAATTACGCAAAACGAAAATGAATATCTATCTCTAAAAAGTAAACGTATTGCAATGAGATTTATGCTCAACTGATAACACTTTATTATACTATGAATATTATTCTATCACTTCTCAGAGTTTTTAAATCATGAGGCATATTCCTGCTGGGGAAAATAGTTATCATATTTGAACATATTTCGTCAATGGAGATGCCTTAGTGAGGTTGTGGCCAGTGGCTGGGCACCTGGGTGGGCACAGGATTCTCATGGGTGGGCACGTGCCCACCTATGCCCACCCTTAGCTACGCCACTGTCAAGAGACTTTTCCAAATCAAGGCTTCATGATTTGAGCATATTACATATAAGCGTCGGCCATCATTCGTTGGTGGGAAGTACTGTGATGGCTGTCTTCTGGCAGAGGTGTACATGCCTTGCTTCGTTCACTGATCACAGATTCTGCATGTCTTATAAATATAAAGTAAACTGGTTATAGAAGCTGAAGATCCCAGTACTAATAGCAGTTGATACACAGTAATCTAATATCCTCACAAAACTCCTAATTCCCTAGAATAATCATGACTTCTTGCCCTATCCATGGAGGGAAATAGTCATGTCACAGCATGTAGTCCCAGCAATTCAGTGCACTTTTGTTGAAAATAGTGGTTTGTGAGTACTTGGATCAATTAACCTGCTTTTAGGAACAGCTTTTTAACGTAAGTGTCAGAACTCTTCACCACAATATTTTCCCAATTTACATGTGCAGCATGCTGAGCCTGAAGAAATATGAATGTGTCTTTGCCAGCCTCTTCTTGTTGAATGAGAAAATCTGGAACAGCCTATGGGTACACAGGACCATTTGTAACTGACATAAGATTATATTGTCTCCAAAATATCATGATTATCTCTTTTATTGCCAATGATGGAAGCTTATTCATGTTTGCTCCATTCTGAATGGAAGAAACACGAAATCCTCCTTTTTGGAATAACACTATAGATAGTTCTTCCACTGGTTTGAACATTTTAGGTTTGAACTGTTGATTTTGATTCTTGTGGTTCCTGTTTCACTATGGCGTTCCCTGTCAAAGGAATTGATTGATTGAGGTGAGTGAGTACCACCAATAAAATCAACTTGACCTACAACTACTTTTAAAACTTTAGTTGCAAGTTCTCCCATTATTGTAGTGGGTAGACACTAGCGGCAGATGTATTGCTTCTTACTAAAGCGCTCTACAAATTTGCTTTTCTTGATTTATAAACACTGCCACCTCCAGTTGCAAGAGACCAGCGTAGAAACTATATTTCATACGTCAAAACAAGTGTCACTGTCTGAGATCATCCAATTAGATTCTCGACTGCCTCACCCAGAAACTTCTTTTTCAAACTTTTCATACGTCCCTGACTCTCAGCATAAACAAAATCCTGTTCAATAGAATTATTTTTCTCTGGGAGTCCTCCATTAAATTTGTTTTATCCTTGATAATGCTGCTTGGATTGTCTTTTTCCGATGTCATTATCCATGCTGAGAATATGTAAAGAATATCAGGTATTTCTGAGTTTCACAAGACTTGGCACTTTACAAAGATAATATTTGATTTCTTGTCGGTTTGACAGTGTGGCACATTTGTAAATAATCAGTAATTTCTGTGAAGCTTATGACTACATTCCCCAACGTGATCCCCATTTGCTCTTGCTATATTACTTTTTACAATCTGGCCCACGGAGATGCCATTTGAGAAAATAATATCTGATTCACTTCTATGTCCGGAATGCTAGAATGACAGGCTGTCACCACATTCTTTCTTGGGTCTTTTCTCTTCTTTTTCTTCTCTATTCTAAACTACCGATTTACCTTTCGGCTCAAGGAGCTCACTGAACCTTTAATTAACAGAAGACACCTTATAACATCAAGACATTCAATAACATGAGATTGAACCTCATCAGCTATTAACTTTGATTTCCCTTTTATGAATTATGTCAAAACTCTTCGTTATAATTCCAATAGTATGACCTGTGATATTTCACTTTTGTAGCAATTTCATTTTTGGACATAATTTGCGAAAAGTTTCAAGAATTAACGGTTTACGTCAGAATTTTATGGTGGATTTTTCCTTTTAGATTTTCCTTTTGTTGATTATAGACTCAATGTTTATAATGTTTATTTAAGTTTGCTATTCATCTTTATCCATTTTCTGTATTTATCACTAGTGCCTTAACTGGGGAAGATTGGAACTAATGTAACAAAATCTGAGGAGTAAATAAAAGATGATAATTCCACCCGTGAAGTTTTTGTCAGGTACATTATCTAAACAGATTATAGGCCCAGGAAGTCCTTGGCTTTACTTTGATGGTGATGAATCAGAATATGAGTTATAGGAGGTGAAATGTTTTGGTTATCTATGATTGCAAAAATAGCTGGAAGTGGTTACCTGTTCTGGAGCACCAAGTGTCTTAGGTAATGCCAAAGTATATGAAAAGATTGTTCAATTATTCAATCCTGTCTTTAATTATACAAGATATCAACGGTGGTGGTAGTAAAGCCATCTAAGTTCCCAGAAATCATTGTGTAGACATCAGTAAAGCCTTATATATCCAGTTAGCATCCTTGAAGAAGTCTGTGGAAGAAAGCAAGACCAACTACTTTATTAGGGACGAAACCAGAGCAAATTCATTGAAGACTCCAGGTGTAATTATTAGTGATAGCTTACTAATAGCAATTGTTCTCGAATGATTACCTTTGCGTTTTAATACATTTGTATTGGACTTCAGTTAACTTTTGTGAGTTGAAGAAGGCACTTGAGTCTTACGAAGAAACCAAAGAAGCCTGCAATTAGGCGTATCTACATGCGAAGAAAATGTTGTGATAATTGCTGTGGTAGGCCTATTGCATTTTTTTGTTTCTCATGTGGGAAGATAGGTCAAAAGAAACCTGACTGTCTCAATAGACCTAAGCAAAAATGGCATGACTATCACAAATCTTGTTCCTATAATTCAGAAGATTGTAGGGCAAATTAAAACTCAAATTTTGTAATGTTTATGTATGATGGGCCTAACAGTGATGATGATGACATTCCTTATTTCATTACTTTCACAGTAGAAGACTTTTTTTTTTTTTCATTGATAGCTCTAATAGGTCTAATGTGAAGTCTTTTTTATGTAAATGAACATTATTTGTTACTAGATACGGGAATCAATTCTCACATTGTAAGTGATTAAAGGAATTTTAAGAGTTGAGAAGGCTTTTTATTTGTCAAATAATTTTATTGAAATTGCTGATGGTATTGTAGAGAACAAGGGCAATGCTAATATGGTGTGACATGATCTTAAAGGTAATTCACTCAATATACAATTTGGGAATGCTTTATGTGTACAGCCATACAAACAAGTAATATTTTCTGTTCATGCAACTGCTGAATGTGGTGCAGATATTCTATTTACCCTTAACTATGCTAAACTTCAAGCAGTAGATGGTTATATTTTTGATATAGAAAAGACAGGTAAGCTGTATTTCAGTAGAAATTTAGATATTCTAAAAGTAACTTTGAAACTTTACAGGAATTGCATAGAGTTTTAGGTCATAGCAGTGTAAAGGATCTTCTCAAATTACCTGAAATTTTTGATGGAATGAAAATGAACGGCGAAAGTAACTTTAGATATGATGTGTACCACGTATAAAATGTGTCAGTTTAGGAACATTGATTCAGATAGATGTACCACGAACCAGCTTGAATTTGTGCGGGAGTGAACTATATGGAGGGTAATGAGTTTTGGGCGTTACAAACTAGCCACAGCTAGGGCCGCCAACCCTGCCACAACTGCAGCGGTCGACTAAATGTTTACGTTTACTGTGGTCATCACACACCCTGTGAACCAATAGTTTTCACATTAGTACATGTAAT
>NC_090734.1:68465314-68472814 GCF_036898095.1 Palaemon carinicauda
TCTTTTTTTAATGACGGCATTTTGACGGTCACTGGTCACTCAGGCGTGTTATTTGTTTTTCTCTGTAAGGCAACTGCAATCATTTCTGTGTTAACTCTCGCAGTGAAAATATTTTTTGATCGACACACACATTTTTTTTTTTTTTTTTTTTGCATTAATAGCGTTCGATCTCATTACAGTAGGTCGCCATTAATCGTGCGAAATCTATAGTTATTGAATGCGATGTCTATGGCTAAGCGCCAATCTTTGATGCCTCATGATAGTTTGGTTAAATGCTTCAAGTGAAGTTATTTCCGAATGGCTTTGAGTTTGGCACCAGACTCTCGATGAGTGCCCGCCACTCATTTGGTCAGTGTGCGTTCATTTAGATTTGAACCCCCCCTACTCTCTTTTACAAAAATAAAATCATTGCGAAAATTTTTCCTTGGTACCGATTTTGGCAGATTTTATGGACCTCTATGTGGCACTTTGAAATCCTTATTGGGCTCTGTTATCAACACTGAACATTCGTTAGTTGTCAGATTTGACAACGCTGTTACCGTTATCTTGATGGAAAAGTTCCTGCTGACAGCTGGTAGAAAATTTCTTGCTCCCGATTACCTCATTTATCGGAACCACATGTGTACTTCCCCATGAGCGGGATATATTTTGTAGCTTTCTCTGCTATGGCTACTTCTTGTACCTTGTAAGACATGAGCTTGGAAACCATAAAGGTCACCGCGGCAATAGAGAAACTACATTTCATCGTTCCTTCTCCATTTTTGCTCGATTTGATCGACGTATATATCACTGTCAGGCATACGTGAACTCCCGGCAGTCGTCTGGATGGGCCTACATTAGTATCGAAAAACAAAAATCCCTGATCCTCTTCAGTCCAACACTCATTCAAGCTCAGAGAGATTACCATAAAAAAAGAAAAAAAAAAATGTTTGATGATATACTGTAGAGTCCTCAGGGGATTGATTAATCCTAAAGATCCATAGTTCACTTTGCCCCACTCATGAGAACCACAAGAAACTCTTATGTCTGTCCATCACCGAAGACGTCCTGTGACAGAAGTAATGTCATAACAGCGGACTTAATATTCTCTCAAGGGGATCGGCGCATGGCAGGTGTCGAAGCCGTCAATTGGCAATATTCACCGCTCGTCTCGACACCTCCGCTTCTGACGAAGCTGTGAGATAACCAGCCTTAAGACAATTTACCAACGGTGGGATGAAGTCCTTGGTTGACTTGGTCGTCGATATGTCGAAATACTCAGTTGTCAACGTAAGCTTGTCTCAAGAATTAAAAAGATATTAAATAACATGAGATTACGCTTTCTCTCTCTCTCTCTCTCTCTCTCTCTCTCTCTCTCTCTCTCTCTCTCTCTCTCTCTCTCTCTCTCTCTCTCTCTCTCTTTTTACTTTGAAAAGATGTTAAGATCTTGACCGTGTTTTTGTTTCATTAATCATAATTGTAAATAAACGTTGGTACCTGAAGTTAGCCACCTGTACAGTAAATGCGATATTCTTTAAATGTGAGTTACCGTGTTTGCAAATTAAGCCGAAATGTGTTCTAGCCAAAAATTTGCTGACTTTGGAGGCTCAAGTACAAAATAGTTCTGACTCGGCTTGAACCTGTTTATTTTGTTCAAAATTTTTGTTCCTTGCACCTGATTCGTTTGCCAACCGCTTAAGATGAAGAACTCGAGGAGAATCCTCGAGTTTCTATATTATTATTATTATTATTATTATTATTATTATTATTATTATTATTATTATTATGCTAAGCTACAACCCTAGTTGGAAAGGCAGGATGCTATAATCCCAAGGGCTCCACCAGGAGAAATAGCCCAGTGAGGGAAGGAAATTGAGAAATAAGTAGAGTGCTGTGTCTGAGTGCATCCTCAAGCAAGAAAACTCTAACCTAAGACAGTGGAAGACCATGGTAAAGAGGATGGTACTACCCGAGACTAGAGAACAATGGATTGATTTTGAAGAGTCTTCCCCTAAAAGTGCTGCTTATCATAACTTAAGAGTCTCTTCTACCCTTACCAAGAGGAAAGTAGCCAGTGAACAATTAAGATTGCACTACTTAACCCCTTGAGTGAAGAAGGATTGTTCGGTTAACTTAGTGTTATCAGGTGTATGAGGAAAGAGGAGTTTGTAAAGAATAGGCAGACGATTCGGTGTATGTGTAGGCAAAGGGAAAATGAGCCGTAACCGGAGAGGGATCCAACGAGTAGCCTACTATCTGGTCAGTCAATGGGCCTAATAACTCACTACCGGTAGTATATAAACGGGTGCCTGGTGCCTAGGCCAAACTGCTACTATACGAAGAATAGAATCACACCTCTTTACCAGGAAATTATCGTTATCACGTAATTAATTTATTTTGATTTTATTTGAAAGGTTCTTGTTGCACTCTACCCAAAGGGGAACAAGCCTCAGTTCATGAATATTTAACTTTCAATAATTGGTCATCTCTGATTACATTATTTCTCTCGTTTGGTTTACCCATCGATATCAATTTTGTTTAACGTATCCACCAAGGACATCTTTGATAACAGATATATTTTTGGTAATAATTAATTCTGTAAAATGCTAAAGATTATGGTAATTTTTCTTTTTCTTATTGCAAGACTAATTTGTATTCACTATGATGTTCAGATTAGACTATTTATTAGGTCTTGTTTCTATATTTAGAGTGCTAGCTTTTTATTTATGTTTAAAGCATGATTTCAAGTTGTTGTTTTCAATATCCCCATTTGTGCAATGGTTTCTGTTTGTCTCGTTTCCTGGATAAAAAAAATACACCAGTATATAATAGTGCTTTATTCACGTAATTCTTTTCAGGATTAGTTATCGTCCAAGGGATCCGCGGTTGTAAGACTTGTAATGCACTTCATAGATTTTGAAGATTGAATTTTGTGTTGCTATTTGTTTGCTCGAATTTGGTAATTGTATTGCCTGTTTCGCGAACCAGATCTCGAAGTTATAATTGTGTGATGCCTTAGTTGACGGTTTTAGCATCATTTATGTGGCGAATACTGAAACACCATGAGTTTAACAGTTCATTATGGTTTTGTAGATGCTTCAGGGCTCACCCCCTTTGCTAAGTTGAGTCGTGGTTTCTTTAAAAAAATTTGCTCATGTTTCTCTTCCCTTAGATATGCGGTCTCATTTTGGTAGTTTTTGGTTGAATGAAAGAGTGACCTTGAAGTTTCCCTTTCTTGAGGTTAGTTGTTCTAGCCAGCTGCATCACGTTCACTCAGGAGAATATGGTCTTTCCTGTTAATAAATTTATGGTTTAGAAGTTACACTTGGTCTTGCTGGGTTGCGCATTTCAATTTTACTTTGTATTAGATCTTTGTTTGTAGTTTATGTTAATGAACCAGTTGTATTTGTAGTTAGATTTTTTTTTTATTAATTATAAATTTGAACGCTAATGGTGCTTGAGGATTTGGGTTGTCATTTTCTTAGAATTCTAAGTTGATTGCTGCTCTGCTTTGAGTAGGCTAATTAGAATAACATTTCTGTTTAGATATGAGTTTGTTCTTGATTGCAGACTTATTGGTTCAAGTCAGGTGTACTAGGGTAATTTATCTTTTATGTTGTCTGTGATGCTAAGCAAATTAATAAGGTTGGAAACATTTCCGTAACATGATTTTTTTTTTTTTAGAAATGCGTTAATAATTATATAACTAATACACTTTTGTTCATATGTTCAGAATGAGATTGAAGCAGTTGTTAAAATCGTTAATGAGGTAGTCACATAAGAGTATTGTAATGACAGATGGGGCTCGCAGATTCATTCACTTGTGTGATATAGTTAAGCCACTTTTCATTCGATTGCTCATCTGTACATTTTTTTCCCTCTTTCAGATATAATTGGTTAATTTCTGTAAGTCTTGTGATATGAGTAAGTACCCAAAAATAGGACGTGTGTGGACCAATCAGGTTTCCGCCATGCATTTTCAGGTATCGCCCAAGCCACTCTTTCTGTTGCATATGAAAGTGCAATTCAAATCATGTCCGTGGGGAGTACGAATGAGGAGGAGGAAGATGTTCATAATCGCTACTTGAAATGGGGCTCATTGAGTGCATCAGTAATTATATCCTCTACGTGAGGATTTGCTGGGAAGACACCCAATGTGTCTTACCCAATGATGACATATACTTTAATAATTTGTGACCCTTTTTAGGAATTCCAGGTTCAGCATCTATCAGCGTTTTTAAGGTTCACCTGACTTTGGTCAGATTATCACTTATATGTGCCTTTGGGTGGGTGCGTAGTACTCTTGTGTCAGTGGTTGCATTAACTTTGAGTGAACTTAGTGCTTCCCTTGTATCTGTGAATTTCATTGTTCTGGTTCCATATGAGGAAGCTTATGTTACATTCTCCTTCTTGTGACCATAGTCTTTATCATCACTCAGATGATATCTCTAGTAGTAAGCTATTTGCTAAGAAGGGGTCGACAGGTAAGGTGGAATAGAAGCGTTGTATCTGCTCTTCTACCTCCTATGACAGTTTCTCGTCATTCTCTTTCTCCTCCTCTTCATATTTGCATGTTTCTTCCTTTGGGAAAGGGCAATGTAGGCTTCCCAGTGACTGGTAACTTTGATTTGGTGTAATGGAGCATAGTCCAGTGTGACTGATTTTACGGACACATTCGTCGTAGCAGATTTATCCCCACCTGTTACTGAGTACCAACACTGTAGGTCAGGGTAGACTCAAACTTGATCACCCCTCTTCTCCACTTCTGTCGCGATGTAAGGCGTAGGTTGGCATAGTACAAAAACTACCCCCTCGTATTCACATAGGAGGGAAAGTAATTCCAGCCTTTTATGTTATTGTTTCCCACTCTGTGGTACTCAGGTGCACCTAGCATGGTCAGAGATGCTAACCTGTTTTCCTGAGGGAAGCATTCTTGGTATTTCTCTTGTCTCTTGGTCAACCTATAGAGCAAGGGATATTTCACCTGGTTACAGCCAAGAATTAACTTACGTTGCACTAATGAAGTCAACTAGATCTGTTGCTATGGATTGTGATTGTTCTTTACCATATCCAGGGTGGGGGGATGATGGATCTCCTCTATCAGAGATCAATTAACCTGTATTATAACAGCACTAATTAGGGGTTTGCTATGAAGTAGTTCTACAGCCTTTAAGGAATGAGACTGTCTTCTGGATTACCATGCCTGGAGCATTCAAGGAGGATTCTCAGGCCTACGGATTGGAGAATTCACTTTGGTCAAGCCTATCAATGGAGCTCTTGCCTTCTCTAGACACCTGTAAGTAAATGTGCTACATCCCAGAGGGGAATTACCATATTCTCTTGTAAGTTAACCTGTCGATGTGTGCGCTACTGTCAAGCCTCCCCATGTAGTGGATCAGGGCAGAAGGCTTTTATAGCTTCGGAGTCCACCACCACAGACTCTCCCATGACTTTATTAAGACTTTGCCAAGTGAAGTTCTGCAGACTAATGCTGTTTAGAGGAAAGAATTTAATTTTCCTTGTTTACCATCCATCAAACCTATATGCCAACTTCCATTTGATGAGGTGAGACTTCTTTCAACAGGTTTTATCTGAGAGTAGTCTTACTCTTAGAAACTTATAAATTTGAAAGTCCTTGTTACCATTTCTGTAAAGGGACATGGAGGTAGCACTGAAAAGGCTGAAGATTGATAACCAGACTGAATTTTATCTTCTGGAACCCTTGGTCACAGATAGGTCATGTGGCCATGCCATCATGTTCAAGTTTGAAGAAGGTGGGCCAACCTGCTGCCATTATTGTCATAGGAGGTTTGGGTCGTGTCAGAACATCCCTGTAGCAGGTTGCGGAATTTCTTTTCTACTTCTGACGAGAGCATCTATTCTGAGTTTATCTCTGAAAAGCTACTGTTCAGCCTTGAGCCCAGTCTTTCTACGGAATGGTATAGACCTCTTGTCAAAGTTGTCCAAGCTCATAAAGTACTTCTACTGCTATTACTCACCCTGAGAACTCTGGCTACCAGAGTGGGATGTGACCCTTGTCTTCAGGGTTCTGGCTTGTGCGCTGTTCAAAGTCTGGAGAAGGTAATCTGACAGGTCTATTAGCC
This sequence comes from Palaemon carinicauda, assembly GCF_036898095.1. NCBI lineage: Eukaryota > Metazoa > Arthropoda > Malacostraca > Decapoda > Palaemonidae > Palaemon > Palaemon carinicauda. The sequence goes on from NC_090734.1 coordinate 68,471,398, forward strand.
CCAAGAATGTTTTTTTTTTCTTTTTTTTTATTTGCATCAGTAAAGAGAGTATGTGAGCTTCATGGGACTTTCCATTTAGGTCAGCCATTGGGAGGGTAGGGGATTTCTTCATTTCATATTTGTGCTGGACCCAAACCCCTTTTGTCCAAGAGCCCGGGTTTGAGATGTTCTCAATCCTTTCCTTCTCAGGAGATACTTTTGTGTTTAGCAAATTGGCTGTGGTGTTGCCCGAAGAGTATTCAGCATGATAAATGTGCGAATCAAAAACTTTATTAGTACTAGCAGAAAAAAAAAAAAGATCTAAGATCACTGTCTCCTTCTGGCTTTGTCAAACAATAAAGCGATGTTAGTGGCCTTTCGAAAGAGTCTGTCAGTCTCTAAGGTGTTGAAGGTAGGAGCTTGCCAAACCAGATACTTTTACTTTTCCTTTTGAAACATTGCCTACAAGTCCTTGGGTATTGAATCCTTGGATCCTGTGGTGGTAGCCCAACAAAATATATAGTTCTACTAGCTAATTATAATGAGAGATATGCATCTGGTTTAAGGAAATGCTTTGACATGAAGGTAATATTGAAAGGCATAATGACTGACGGCGCTACTCCTTTTTTCCACCTTCCTTTGAAGTTCAGCAATTGGGAATTTTACACATTAAATTGGATATCAGATGCACTTGGCTTCACAATTGAGTATTCATTTCTTTGACATACTATATATGTCCAGTCCCCCATATTCCTTTAACAAGGAGGTGTATGGAAAAGCGTCTGAAGGAAACTCATCAGCTTAATACTGTCAACCTACTACTTATTTTTCCTTAAACTCGTATTAGCTTATGCCCTAGCAGCTTCTGCATCCCATATGATTAGTTTATTGGGAGATTATTGGAGTCATCCTCGTCCCTCCCTTTCAGGGCCAGAAAGAATGGCGTTTCCTGGAGGAAACAAACTACCACTTGTTTTATAAGGACTGCTTCAACTATTAGCATCTTTTTCTGATTCCTGAGAGAGCTAATGAAGAGTTTTGACACGTATGCTTGTTATGCTGACTCCTTCAGAAGCTCCACGATTGTCATGCAGCGTCCTCTTCCAACAGCACCACGAGACAAATACTGAGTATATATGCTTACATAAGCATGTTCTAGCCAAGGAATTTATGTCCGTTTCTCTTGCTATATTTTGATGACAGATTAGTACTTATATAATGACTCCCTTTCATGATGAGAAAAGTTGCAACGCCTTTGAACAATTCTAAGCCATTTTAGGGAAGTAAACTTTCCGGATTAATAGTCCTTCGTGTGCCGCGTAGTTTTATAGATACTGCTAATATCTCTTGTCCTTTGCATTCTGTATTGACTTTGTTATTAAAATAGCATGCATAGGTCTTTAACATACATGGGCTATGTAGCAAAAATAGTTTCCCC